>NC_050573.1:341464224-341749224 GCF_011100635.1 Trichosurus vulpecula
CTACCTCAGTTTCTTTAACTAAACACCTACCTCACAGGGTTGGTGTGAGCATTAAATGAGATATTATTTATAAAGAACTTAGCACAATGCCTGGCACATGATAGGTGTTTAATAAATGGTGGTTAATTTTTATTAACCCTTTCTCATATTTGAAGCTTTGGAGCAAAGTGGCTACAGAATTGAACTTAGAGTCGGGAAGACCATGATAAAATTACTTAATCATAACGCCCAAATCAAATCTCTAACTTGCAGAATACTGTGCACTATAAGAAATAACTCAGTAATTGTTCTCTCTTCACCTACAATTCTTTGTTAAATAAACATTTATCTGATGGAAGTATACATATATATCCCTTATACTTACTATTAATTTTATTAACTCAAACAATACAAACACTACAAAAATATTATACAAAAATTTGCATAGGTTTCTGTCAATATAAACTCCTCCTTTATCAAAGACTGGAGCTTAGATAGATCATGGCACTTCACCACTCTTTCTATACTTTTATTATTTCCCTTTATTTTCACGTGAAGATTTCTGAAATATTTAAGGAATTAGTCAGTAAAATACTCTGAAAATCCTTTTATTTAGTAAACAGCTGCTTTTTATTGCTTCAAAATATGAATTGTTTCACCTATGTATCTTTTTGTTTAAAGGCCTGCTTTTTGTGGAAGGCTTCCTTGAAAATCTTGTGTTTCTGTAACTCTTCAAAGTCCATGCAATTTACAAAGACACACTTCTTGCTGCAAAGAGCAGACTTAGTTTTTGTTGTTTTTGTTGTTTTCCTATTTGAATAACCCTGGGTTCCTCATGAATACTTTTAATTTTGTATGGAATTCTTACACCATCAAGCACTTTGGTTCTAACTGGAGAAATGTGTTGGCTCTGAATGACAACACTACTGGTGTATTTCTTCGAAGTCATAGAGTGCATTTCTTTATCTTATAGTGCTGGAGTTCAATATTAATTGGCCCGGGAGCCAAGGCAAGATGGCTGCTGGAAAGCAGGGACTAGTGTGAGCTCCATACCCAAGTCCCTCCAGAAACCTATAAAAAATGGCTCTGAACCAATTCTAGAACTGCAGAACCCACGAAACAGCAGAGGGAAGCAGGGCTCCAGCCTAGGACAGCCTGCATGGTCTCTGGGTGAGGTGTATCCCTCACGGAGCTGGGAGCAGAGTGGAATGGAGTGGAGCCCAGCACAAGTGGCGCAGAGCAACCAGACCAGGAGCCAGGCAGAGCATGCCCTAGCGCCCTGAATCAGTGAGCTGCAGCAGTTACCAGACTTCTCAACCCACCAACACCAAAGACAACAGAGAAGGTTAGTGGGAAAAGCTGTGTGAGTGGAGGGAGTTCAAGGTTCAGCTACCGCCCTGGGGGCAGCAGAGGTGGCAGGCTACAGAAGTACAGCTGCAGTTGCTTCTGGCCTCAGGACTACCTGGTGGATCAGAGTAGGAGGGCAGAGCCTGCTGAAGGTCTAAGTCCAGTCCAGGTTGGGGGTTCTTGGGCAAGGAGAAGTGCTTGTGTGGCAGCGCATTCGCCCAAGCTTGGAACATAGTTCTCTAAACTCTACAAGCAGTCATACCCCACTGGAAAAACTCAAGGGTCAAGTTAGTTGGCTGGGAATATGGCCATGCAGTGAAAACGCACCCAGATTCAGTCTCAGACTCTGGAATCCTTCTTTGGTGACAAAGAAGACCAAAATATACAGACCAAAAAAGTCAACAAAGACATAGACCCTAAAACAAATGCCTGCAAGGAAAACATGAACTGGTCTCAGGCCATGGAAGAGCTCAAAAAGGATTTGGAAAAGGAAGTTAGAGAAGTAGAGGAAAAATTGGGAAAAGAAATGAGAAGGATGCGAGAAAACCATGAAAAACAAGTCAATGACTTGCTAAAGGAGACCCAAAAAATACTGAAAAATACAGTGAAGAAAACAACACCTTAAAAAACAGACTAACTCAAATGGCAAAAGAGCTCCAAAAAGCCAATGAGGAGAAGAATGCCTTGAAAGGCAGAATAAGCCAAATGGAAAAGGAGGTCCAAAAGACCACTGAAGAAAATACTACCTTAAAAATGAGATTGGAGCAAGTGGAAGCTAGTGACTTGATGAGAAATCAAGATATAATAAAACAGAACCAAAGGAACGAAAAAATGGAAGACAATGTGAAATATCTCATTGGAAAAACCACTGACCTGGAAAATAGATCCAGGAGAGATCATTTACAAATTATTGGACTACCTGAAAGCCATGATCAAAAAAAGAGCCTAGATGTCATCTTTCAAGAAATTATCAAGAAGAACTGCCCTAATATTCTAGAGCCGCAGGGCAAAATAGAAATTGAAAGAATCCACAGATCACCTCCTCAAATAGATCCCAAAAAGAAATCTCCTAGGAATATTGTTGCCAAATTCCAGAGCTCCCAGATCAAGGAGAAAATACTGCAAACCACCAGAAAGAAACAATTTGAGAATTGTGGAAACATAATCAGAATAATCCAAGATCTGGCAACTTCTACATTAAGAGATCAAAGGGCTTGGAATACGATATTCTGGAGGTCAATGGAGCTAGGACTAAAACCAAGAATCAGCTACCCAGCAAAACTGAGTATCATGCTCCAATGCAAAATATGGATTTTCAATAAAATAGAGGACTTTCAAGCTTTCTCAGTAAAAAGACCAGAGCTGAATAGAAAATTTGACTTTCAAACATAAGAATCAAGAAAAGCATGAAACGGTAATGAAGAAAAAGAACAAGAGAAAGAATTTGCAAGGGACTTACTAAAGTTGAACTGTTTTGTTTACATTCCTACATGGAAACATGATGTGTATGATTCATGACACCTCAGTATTAGGGTAGCTGAAGGGAATATGCATATATATATATATATATATATATATATATATATATATATGTATATATGTATATATGGGCGTGTGTGCGTGCGTGTGTGGGTGTGCGTATGCGTGTGTATGTATATATATATATGTATGTGTTTGTATATATAGATGGAGAGAGAGAGAGAGAGAGAGAGAGAGAGAGAGAGAGAGAGAGAGAGAGGAGGGAGGGCACAGGGTGAGTTGAAGATGAAGGAAGATATCTAAAAGAAATAAAATCAAATTAAGTGATGAGATAGGAATATATTGAGTGAGGGAGATAGGGAGAGATAGAATGGGGCAAATTATCTCACATAAAAGTGGCAAGAAAAAGCAGTTCTGTAGGAAGAGAAGAGAAGGCAAGTGAGGAGTGAATGAGTGAATCTTGCTCTCATCACATTTGACCTAAGGAGGGAATACCATACATACTCAATTGGGTATCTTACCCCACAGGAAATAAAAAGGAAGAAGATAACAAAGGGAGGGATGATAGAAGGGAAGGCAGGTGGGGATGGAGGTAAGCAAAAACAAACATTTTTAAAGAGGACAGTGTCAAGGGAGAAAATTCAATAACGGGGGATAGGTTAAGAAGGAGTAAAATATAATTAGTCTTTCACAACATGAGTATTGTGGAAGGGTTATAAATAATGATACTGATGTGGCCTATGTTGAATTGCTTGACTTCTTAGGGGGGGTGGGTGGGAAGGGAAGAGGGGAGGGAATTTGGAACTCAAAGTTTTAAAAACAGATGTTCAAAAACAAAAAAAAAAAATTTGCCTGCAACTAGAAAATAAGATACACAGGCAATGGGACATAGAAACTTATCTTGCCCTACAAAAAAGGAAGGGAAAAAGGGATGGGAGGGGAGCGGGGTGACAGAAGGGAGGGCTGACTGGGGAACAGGGCAACCAGAATATATGCCATCTTGGAGTTAGGGGGAGGGTAGAAATTGAGAGAAAATTTGTAATTCAAACTCTTGTGAAAATCAATGCTGAAAACTAAATATATTTTATAAAAAAGTATTAGTTGGCCCATTGAAATTTTAAGTTTTTCTATGATAACATCCTGTAGATTCTTCCATTTATAAATATGTATTTAAAATAATTCTGTACATTTTGGTAGTCAATTCCAAGGAATATAATAACAATTTTTTTATATTTGAAATTTTTCAACATCATTAGTTATAAGATGCTATGTTTTTACCTGGACCCCATCTATATCACTTGAATCTTCCATACTTTCTTTACTTGATTTCTATTATTTCCAATTTTCTTCTCAACTATACTAAAATCATATTTGTTTCTTTGTTATTTCTATGTATTTCTTTCAGATTTTTAAAAAATATATATATTCCATTTATTAGCTATTTTTCATTATTTTCTTCTCATATTTTGGACCTTGTTTTCTTAGCTTTGTTTTTTAATGTGACCTAGAAATATATACATATTTGTGCATACACATATGTATATAATATATAATATACCCAGTGCAAATATTGAAAAATTATAAACACTTATACATATATGTATGCATTATATACATATGCATGCATATGCACATAAAGAGATTCTGGCTTACATGTATGAGAAAGGTAATTAATGGAGAACTCTTAAACTTGAGACCCCACAAACACACTAGCCATTAGAATCCCACACACCTACCAATTTGCAAATCCTTTACAACTGTTAGGTTTGGAGATGGTCAGCTTCACAGGCAAGGCAATTATTCTCCCTTAGCTCACAAACTGGAAATATGGGTGTATTAGGAGGGCAGAGTTTATAATTTCAAAGAGGATCACATATATATCTGAAAGGTTCAGAATCCCCGGATATAATAAATTCTCAAGATAAGAGGCAGAAGAATCAAAGCATATATTTAGGCTCCACAGTAACCAACCCATGAACCAGCATCCCCATTTTGATACATTGATCAAAAGCTTCCAGGCCCAATAAGTCCAGCTCACAGGAGTAACCAGGAGGCCACAGAGAAGCATGATGGTGTACAGCAAAATCATATTCATGCTTCCCCTCTATGGTAAAAAGATAACCCACTGGCCTCAAGTCCTTGTTCAGCTTCCTCCCGTAGGTCAGCTCTGCTACCGGCAGCTCCTGCTTTAGCTTCGGCTGTGGCTGTAGCTATATAGCAGCCTCTGGCTCCAATGGAAGCTGTTTTTAACCATCCGGCTTCTGCGGGGTGTAAGGTACGCTGGGGAAAGCACAGGTTCTTTCGATCTGCTTAAGCAAGGTGAAGGGGTTGACTGGGAAAGCACAGGTTCTTTCGATCAGCTTAAGCAAGGGAAGCAAGGTGAAGGGGCTGACAAGCTTACTCCAATCCAACGTACAAACAGCATTCAGTTCAGGGGAAAAAGCCAAACTAGTCAAGGGCACTTGTTGACTAAGTGCTAAGGAGCCCATTTTTGGTTACCAACACAATGGGCAGCAACAAACTTTCCTCACTTTTTCTTAGTTGATGCTTCTGGTCCCTCTCATGTAAAGGATAGACCAGTTTCCAGAGTATAATGAGAAAGAGGTGTTGGAGTGGTATGGTAATTTGCTGGAGATGCTTAATTGTTATTCACTCAAATGACTCCCAACTGAGTCAGAATATTTGACTTTCCTTAAAGGAAGAGGGGAAAACAAAACAAAATAAACAAAGCAAACAAAAAAAAAAACCACTGGATATAGCTTTATTTTGCTTTGGGAAAAGTATAAAAATATTAATAAAGCAAAACTCATTTTGATATTCTAATCTTATAAATATCTAGTTAGGATAAAACCTACTGTTTTAGAGAAGTCAGAGCTCTGGCTGTCTCGATATAACAATCTAACAACTCTTCTTGCTTGATAATAAGAAAATTTACCATTTCAAAGATTTTATGATTTATTATAATTTGATTTCCAGGGTGAGCTAACTTTACAAAAATGAAATAAATCAGGAATTATGGGTAATATAGATATAGATTTCAAAAATTGAGAGCAATTCTTGAATTAAATCTAAAATTTCCAAGTAGATCTAGTTTAGCAAAGAACTGGTTTAAATTGGTAAGCTATTAAACTCTTTATCAGTATTATACTGCACCAGCTCCTGTTGTTTAGATTTAGGCATGAAAATATCTTATTCTTGCTAACAAAACTATTAGTTATCAAAGGCTAGATTTAAATATGTCTTCCTGACTTCTGGCCTACCACTCTATCCACTGCACTACCTATTTTTTTATTTCTATATTTAGAACCTGAGTTGAGGTTTCTACGTATGTCTATGCCATAGAAAACTTGTTACTGTTATTTTTATTATTATCATTATCAGCATAATAAGTATTAATCACAAAATCTTAGCACAGTATTTTGTTATTATTTATATATTTTGTTTTTACATTATCAACATTTACTGATTACTCCTTCATTAAGATTCCAGGTAGCAAATTAAATTAGCTAAATAATACCAATAATGCTGTGACTATTTGAAAGCATATGCAACCTTTTACATGCTTCTCTATGTTTAAAAATTAACAGAAATCTATTTCTCCCCTCCCACACCTGTACCTCATTGATTAAAAAGAGAGAAAAAACAAATTTATTGTAACAAATATGTTTATGCAATAGAATCAAATTCCTTCATTTTCTGCATACAAAAATATGTCCTGTTCTGCCACCCCCTGAAAAAATCTATCAGTTTTTGGTAAAGGATACCATGATTCATTGGTCTCTTGAATTCATGAATGATCATTGTGTTGATCCTAGTTCTTCCAGCTTCCAAAGAGGCTTATCTTTGAAATGCTATTGTTATTGTATAGATTGTTGTCCTCGTTCTACTAATTTAAATCTTCATTAGTTTATAAGTTTTCAAGATGATTCTTGAATAGTAAAGAATCAATACTTCCATCCCACCAAGTAGTATATATTTAGAGATGTGAGGGATTAATAGTCGACCTTATCCAATTTTCTCATTTTACTGATGAGAAAACTAAGACCCAGGATCATTAAGTGACTTTTCAAAAGTCACATAGGTAATAAGCTCTAGGGTCAGGATTTGGTCCCATGTTCTTCAGCTATAGAATCAGAGATTTTTCTACTGTAAACACTGATCTAACAAAGCACAGATCCAACACTAAGCAAAAGGCAGAATCACTGATAGCAAGCATGGTTTTATACTCATTGTAATTCATGAACTATTACATGCTCAGAAGTCAATGATTGCTTGACATTCCGGAAAGCATCCTCCTGTTTCTGAGCCCAACATCAGAGAATGCCCTTTCCAGGAGGCAGTGAAGTGGGTCAGGAATGCTTGTCTTTTGTTCAAGAAACCATTTAAAAATTGAGCAACTGTAGGATGCTTCAAGTGTATTTTTCTTTCTTTCATCATTTATTTATTCATTATTTATTTATTCATTTCCTTGTCTATCTCCATTTGTTTATCTACTTATTTGTTCATTCACTTGTTTATTTATTTGGTAAGGTAGTTAATTCATTCATTTACTTCATTTATTTATTTTTTTCTCACCTGTCCATGAAATTACCTTGTCTGTCAATGAGAAAGTTGGGTAAATGTTCTCCATGGTAACTTCCAGCCCTGATAGCAGATGAATTACTATTTTTAGGATATTTCATTGCCTATAAGTTTTCTCTAAGTTAAATTTCCAAATTTCTCTTGATACCCTAAACTGTGAAATGATGGTCATTAGACAGTAGCGTGTGTTTCATAAGAGCTATTTAATAAATGTTTGCTGACTGATTGAAAAAGTCTTATCAGTTTAATCTAATTTCCTTTCATGATATGGTTCCTATATTGAGATTCAATATACAAAAAGGATACTATATTAAACTTGGAATCATGAAGACCTGTGCTCAAATATTACTCTAATTTTTTTTATTATTATTATTCATGAGAAAGGTACTTATCACCTCTGAACTTTAAGCATTTCTCTAATTTCAGCTGCATTGAAGGGAGCAATTGCCGGTATGACAAAATTCAGTATCTTTAACATATTAATTTGACTGATGAATCAGAAGAATCCTATTATAATGATAAAACCTGACATTATATACCTTTATTTAATCAAACATATTTGCAAAGATTAATCAACCAATACATTTATTTATTTCAATTTATAAATTAACATAAAATCTTTTTATTACTCCCATCTAAGTCACCATCAGAATACTTTTTCAATGCTTTCTCATGCACTTGTATTAGCCCTGTTTAGTCACGATAGGAAATTTGTTTAAATTTATTTATTAAGTTATTTGGCTAATATTTTACCATGTGCATGCCTGTGTGTGTGTGTGTGTGTGCGTGCGTGCGTGCATTTTTATTACCAAAATATCTCATCATTGTTTCTTTACCTGGTTTAAAGGTTAACATCATTTTTGCCTTATAAAAGATATTTGCAAATATTTTACATTTCTCTATGAGTAGTCTACATAAGAGGATTTATTTTTCTTTGGAATATTTGAAAATAATTTATGAAGTCATTTGCACTTGTTTCATGTTTCTATGTGGTGATTCTTTAAGTTTTCCACTCTTACTATGGTCAATTTAAATTACTAAATTCCTTTTGTGTCAGTTTTTTTTTTAAATAATTTTCTTTTTTTAAAGATAATCATACATCACCTCTAAATTTTCTGACCTTTTAGGATAGAAGTTTGTGTTATTCCACCTATTTATATTTTTTCTATTGAAGACGTTTAATTTTCCATTTTTAATTATATTGATTTGCATCTTCTCTCATTTTTGGATGAATTTTGCTAAGACTTTGTTAATTTTATTGATCATTAAAATAAATAATCCCCAAATTTAATTAGCAATTCAGTTTTTTCATTTTTCTATTTTTTCCTACTTTTAATTTTTGAATCTCTCACTGTTTCTGTTGAATGTTTCATAAGCATTTTTCCTCTTTTTCTTTGTTATTAAAATAGGCATTTTATTAAAGACATGCCTCTAAATAGTGACTTGGTAACAATCCAAATATTTTCCTACATGTGTAGCTCACTGCAACTAGTACTGGCAGACTGGTTTAATAGAAAAGCTACTGTCATTTTGGACTACAGGCTATAGATATCATCTATCTACCTAATTGTATGCCCAGAGCTCCTATAGGTATTCTTCCCCCTTTGCAATTGTCTAGTAGAATCAATTAGCTTTTAGGAAAGGGATTTGCTCAAATTGCAATGTAAGATAAAGAAATAAAAAGCATTTCCACTGAAGGGAAAGAGTAGGGACACACAAAGTACAATGGTAGTCATATGACTAAGATAGTTTTTGAACAACAAGGCTTCATTTTATTTTTTATTTTTTGCAGAGTCTTCCCAAAGTTAAGTGTGGTGAGGGATGCATTTCTCTGATGCTTATTGGAACTATTCTCACAGGCAAGTCACATATGCTATACAAAGTATTCCTTTGCTGGACTTTGCTAAACAGGTCACTCAACTTGGCTCCTGGACTGGTTTCCTACAGGATTCAGATGTTGCTGGCCTGGACTAGGGAGGTTACTTGAACACTTGGTCTAGCTGTTGCTATATTGGGCCATTCAGACCACTTGCTTAATGGACTTGCCATACTTTGTCAGTGAGATAACTGTTCTTCATACCAATGACTGCTGAATTTGTGTAGGCAGTCATGGCCACTAGGCTATTCTTAGATAATTACATCTCTTCTGCTTGTATTGATCCATTGAACTCCTTGGATTTACTTTTCTAAGGGCAGTTAAAGTTCATACCACCTCTAGCCTCTGGTATGGCTAAATGTTTCAGTGCTCTTATCAGCTGAAATGTTACACTGCTGTTTTAATAAAAGTCAATGACTCTTCACCTACCATTGTGACAAGCCTTGCAAGCCTCACAAGCTGAAGGCTCCTCACCTACAAGCGGGAGGTTGGGGAGTCTAACTTCTCATGTTTAACAATCATCCTGTCCCTCAGAAAGGGATTTAACTATTATATATCAGTTGGTTGCACTTACCAGATGCCTGGTGAGGATTCTTAGAGAGTTGAATGAATGGGAAAAAATGTACAGTGCCAGTCTCTGCCCTATGAGGTAAGTTAATTCTTCTATTGGACTTTTCTTTCATCTTTTTTTTTCTTTTTCTTCAGTTTCCAAAGGTGAGATCAACTTTATTAGCTTGTAAATGCTGCATTTACTACAATTCCCACAAGTTTTGATATGTGTGGGTGAATTAAAAGCCCAGTCCTCAGCTTGGGATTGAAGGTCTGTATCAGTAAGGCAGAATTCATGACTTCAAAGATAACCATGAATATGTCTGAATGGTCCAGAATCACAGGATATAAGGAATTCTCTAAGTAGAAGGCAGAGGAGTTAAAGCATTTATTGAAACTCAAAAATAGCAGACCCATGGACCAGTGTCCCCAATTCGACATCCTGGCAAGAATCTTCCAAAAGCAGTATGCCCATCTCACAATAGTGACCAGGAGGCCACAGAAAAACATTATGGCAGCAAGCCAAGACATACTGATGTTTCCCCTCCCCAAATGCCAGGGCCTTCCAGTAAGAAGACCTCCCACTGACCAATAGCCTCTGTTCAGCACTCTCCAGTCTCCATGAGGGTCAGTCCTGCCTTTTTGTAGCTCCTGCCGCTGTTGCCGCCACTTCCGCTGCAATCTCCAAGCTGTGTTCCAGCTAGCTGACTGCTTCCTCTCTCCTTCAGCTCTCAACTCTCTCTCCAACTGCCTCCCCAACTGCCTCTTAGCTGTGCTCCAACCGTTCAGCAAGCTTCTCCCACACGAGCTTCCATTGGCTCCAGTCCTAGCCACTCCCCCCAGGATGCTGAGAGCCCTGCCCCCAAAGCCCAGTGAATGGGCGGGAAAGATCTTTCCATTCACTGATTGCCTTTACAAGATCTTCTAGAACTTTCCCCACTTGTCCCATACAGCTGCCCAGCTGTTTCAACAATCCAGCTAGCAGCTGCTGTGGGGGGTGTAAAATCAACAACAACCAGCTCACAGAATGCTGCAAAAGCCCAGGTTCTTTTGATCTGCTTTACTAAGGAAAGCAAAGTTAAGGGGTTGACAAGTTTACTTTAATCCAGCATACAAATATCATTCACTTAGTTCAGGGGGGAAAGCCAGCACCCTGAACTTCAGAGCAAATACAAACAAATTACAAGCATTGACAGACAGACCAAATACAATTTATAGTTACCAACATCTGAGTTCATCCCAGGAGCTCATAACAACGGCTGGCCAAGAGTCACACGTGCCACCACTGCTGTGGGTCAGAGCTCTGAAAAAGAGAGAACCAATACCTGGTTATATATCTTTTTCAGGGCCAATGGTGAGTCACACATGCAACTCACCCACATGACCTAAAATTGTCACAAAGATGTGGCTGAAACCCACGTGGTCTAAAAGCCTCTGATGTCACGAACATGTCACTCAAACCCATGTAAACTAGGCTTTCCTTCGAGGCAAGGAGGTCATCAAAGACTCCTAATTTAATCAAGGAAATAAAAGCCAAACTCTTCAAGGGCACTTGGTGGAACTAAGTGCTTAGAGTCCATTTTGATTGCCAACACACCAGCCAATCTAATCAACTTACTTTCCCCTAAATACATCCAGAACACTTTTGCCACTATTTTGCTCCCACTATTCCCCCTGCTTTAAATACCTCTTTCTCCATTTATGTAAGTCCAACCCATCAAGGTCTTTCTTGAACCTTATCTTTCCCAAACAGTCTTCTCTATACTCTGGGTGATCAAGCTCTCATAACTCCTATAACACCTATAACACCTGTTCCATTTCCTATGATATCCTGTACTGTTAAATATCTTTGTATATGCACTGTCCCTCCAATTAGAATATAAACTTGCTGAAGAGATGTCTGAGCTTTTTTTTTTAAACTAGTAGTTTCTAATCATAAAGTCACGTAGACATCATAAATTCATTGTACCACAGACATTACAAAGTGATGGTGAAAATGTCAATAAAGTACCTTTCTTCAAGGATTTGAGAAATACAGTGTTTAACTGGCACCACAACAAAGAGGACAGGCAAATAAACTTAGGGCCCAGACCACCCTACAAATCTAGGTTATCCCCCACAACATCTAACTTTAGCTTAAGATATCGTTTTGCCAATCCTTGGCTACCTGTCACTGGTCTTCAGCAAGCAATTCTAAACACATTGGAAGTCTGAGTAATAATATATCTTCCTCATAGACTATTGTTTAAGCAAATTTGCTCCCCACTTTTGTGTTTCACATTGTCCTTCTTCACAGTAGCCTTTTAAAAAGGTCTGGGACAGATGGGTCTCCCTTTCCCTCCCAGAGCAGAGTCCCCTGAAAAGCTGAGGAAGATCTTATTCAAACTACCTGCACTGGTTAAGCATATCTGTTCATGTATGCAGGCAGTAATATACATGGGGCTACTGCCCAAGTGGTCAGACTGGACTAGAGGAAGCCCCAGTTTGCACAAGTCCTTCAGAACCCCAAATTCCTCCTCCAAAATCATAGTGCTGCCAGCTGCTTCCAAGGCTACTTTAATCTTCTCTGCTTCTGATTTGGCAACATTGGCTTTGATTTCCTGGGGTAAGGACTCTACCAGCTTCTTTGCCTGGACAAGCTTTATGCCTTGGACATAATTCTTTACTTCCTTGATCAGTTTCACATTATCCACAGGCTTAGCTTCTGTCAGCCGGAGAGTCAAATGTGTTTGTTCCTTTGGTTTGGGTGCCTCTTCCTCATCTGCTGCCTCAGGGGCTACCTTTACAGAAGCAGCACTTGGTATCATGCCACCCATTGGCACCAGCCCCACACCCTGGATCTTCAGTGTTTTCTTCAATAACTTTTTGAGTTCAGAAACTTCCAGTAGAGTAAGGCCAGAGATGTCTTATACTAACTGCTGAATCTTAGGAGGGTACTGCTTGGGGGTATTGTCCAGTGGCTCCAGCCAGTTTCACTTCTTTGATGACAACTGTTTCTCATTAGCCTCAGGGCACAAACACCGAATAATGACAGCTTGGTCTGGAGCCCAGCCTGGGCCCAGAACTTCAAGCAGGGCCCCTGTAAGGGGCTAGCAGCCACAGCCAGCATCGTGGTAGGCACAAGAGGCTGGACTTTTCATATACAATTAACTCATACTGGTATAGTAGACTGAGTTCTAAGAGGGAAAATTTCTTTCCGTGAGTTGTAGGTATGACCTTTTGGGCAGCTATCCTCCTAACATAAATTCTAAGTGTAAATCTCTCCCTTAGTAATCAGCCAGTACAGTCATTTAGTTCTTAGAAAAAGGAATTCATTCAAATACCAAAGGAAGAACAGCACATACTAAGTCTAAACCTTCATAAGGTATGTAGTACTTTCTTAACATCTGACATGACTTCTGTTACATTTCACTAAGTTTTGTCTTCTTTTCTGAAGTCAAAATGGTCACTTGATTATTGTGCTATTTTTTATAATTATCTGATTAATATTATATTGTTATTTTTCTGATTTTTTTTCTCTGACTCAGTCTTTGTAGAGCACACTGTTGCTTAGCTTCAATATATTTTATATGATTTTACTGATATAAGTTTACATTTAATTATAGTTTAATTGCATTGTGTTCCACAAATGAAGTAAGTACAGTACTATATTTTTTAATTTACCAAAATATTCTCTATGAACTAAAATAAGACCTATTTTATGGTCATTTCATTTGTACTTGAAAATAAAATGTATTTTCTTTTTCATCAATTTGGTTCTCTCCATATATCTATTGTTATCAACTTATTAAGTAAGCTGTTTAAGTATTAGATTTCTACATTATTAATCTTTTATTGAATTTGTCATGTTCTGATAATAAAACACTTAGCTTCCTTTTTTGTCAGTTCCTTGAAGACAAGAGATTATTTCATTTTTAGGTCTTTATATACCAAGAACCTAGCACATTACCTGAAATATAGTTCACATTTATTATGTGTTTGTTGACTTATCAATTACTTTTGGTATTTATGCAATTGTCAAAATGTTTTTTGAGTATTAAATGATAAAGCAGGTAAGTGGTACACTGGACAGAGTTCTGGGCCAGAAGTCAGGAAGACTCATCTTCTTGAGTTAAAATCTGGCCTCAGACACTTACTAGGGGTTTGACCCTGGGCAAGTCACTTAAATGTGTTTCCCTCAGTTCCTCACCTGTAAAATGAATAGAAGGAAATGGCAAACCACTTCAGTATCTTTGCTAAAAACAAACTCCAAATAGAGTTATGAAAAGTCAGACATGACAGAAGTGTCTCAATAATATCAACAAAATATAAAATAATTGATACATATTTCCCATTTTTAAAAATTTTGCAAATGTGCAATAACCCTTGTTTTTTTTTTCTTTAAAATATTTTTAATTTGAATTCCACTTTATTAAGTATCTGACACAATTATTTTAAGAACTTTCAGGGGTATGACATAATTTAGAACAACTCTTTAATTTTAATCTAGTACTGTTGATATCAGGTGTGTTTCTTATAAGCAATGTGCAATTTAGTTTACTGTTTGATCATTTTATGTCTTATTTTATTTTAATAGAAAGGCAGACCATTCATGTTTATTGTATAAGTAGTAAGTTTATAATTTTGATAACTTTGTTCTTATTATTCTTCTTGTTACTTATATGAAACTAAGTTGATCTTTTTAATGATGTCAATTATTAAACTCTAAAGTAAAATTCATTCTGCTATGAATTAGTTAATACTTTAAACTTAGTATTTCTTTTATAAAGTGCCCTTTTATCATAGAATGAAGTTTTCCTTTGGGATTACCATCTCCATTCTTTTTTTCTCCTTTTTATCTGTTTTACTTTTTATTTGTCAGCTCTTTAAGTGTTGTAATATGTTAATATGTTATTTTTATTTTGTTTTAGTCATTATGCATTTTTATTTCAAACACTAGTCTTACTGCTTCTTTTAAAATTAAGAAAGTTGGCACACCTAATTCTTACATTGCCCTGTATAAACTTTTCTATATATAAAATATTAACTATAAGTGATATTCAACTTTCAGGATACTATTTTAGTTCTTCACTCAGTTGGATATCTTCTTATAGTTATAATTATTCACATATTTGTTCATATTTGTTCATACATTTTTCCAGATCTTATTTATTTTGGGAGTGGATTCTTCTATTTCTGAACAATTCATGTTTGAATTACATATCCTACATATGTACATTACATATATTACATATCCTATATTTACATATAATTACATATGCTATAATACCCCATATTTTTTCAGACTTCTACATATTTTCCAGCCTTCATTTCATTCCATGGTTTGTACAAATTTAATATTGCCTTAATTTTTATTTTAATGTAATACTTTCCTAAGACTTATAATACTTTTCTTTGTCCATGAATTTACGTAGTTTCACATAAACATGCCTCAATTCATTATCTTTAGAACTGCTTTTTGCTAAAACTTTATTCTCTCTACTTGAAGGTTATTTAACCTACTCTTCATGATTCCAGACATTTTCTTCTAATCATTCCTTTGATTACTATATTTAACTTGTACTCTTTTCTTTTATCCTATTCTTTTCTCTTTTCTTCACTTTCCTTGTCTCTGGAGAATTAGGAATAAAGTGAGATGAAAGAAAGAAGAGGTGTTAATTGTAAATTGCATTCTCAATGAGGTTAATCACAAAAAGGATTATTGAGTTAAATCCTTTCAATACATAATATACATTTTAATTTATCTTGTCACATTCCTATCTCACATATTGATGCTTGTATGTGAAATTCTGAGAGAATTGTGTCTTTAATTTTATACAATTTATCTATAGAGTTATATTTGTTTAATTATTACTCTATTCTGGGCCAGGAATGAAAGTAGAGATAGGCATTACTGATGTGATCTGAGTAGGAGCTGAAGCTTCTCATCGTGAGGCAAATGGGAGGCTTTACTAAGGTTTAGAGAAGATGCTCCCTTTTATTTAGTATTGATAATTGGGATTAGATGATTTGGGAGATGGGAATATTTTTCCTCAATAGAGAGGAAGAGGAGTAGGAATACCTGCCTCAGTTTACTTTTCTAAGTATTTTTAAAAAATGCTTGTAGGCTTAGGAAGGGCTACATGGAAAAGATAGAGAAGTGTCAGGACAAGGGACTAGTGGTATGCCCTGGAGCCCATTAACCTATTTGCTTCTGGACAGCTAGGAAGATTTTGGGGAGGACAGCAAGGCAAAGAATATTCTTAAGCTTTCTTGAGATTGGGAAAGTAGTGGACATTGGTGGGTTATATCCAATGACTGAGGGTGAAGAAGTAGAAGACGGTATATTTCAATCTGCCTCAGGGGGCTACCTGGGTAGAATGGAAGAGAGTGGTATGATAATAAGGAGTAGGGTTCCACATCGTGCATGTGCATGTGTGTGTGTGTATGTGTGTGTGTGTGTGTGTGCATTTGTGTACTGCATGATAAAAAGATAGATCAGAAAATGGCCATATTCTATTGATCTAGGAGAAGGGGAATATGGAAGGAGTTGCCACTTTCATAACTAGATTTAGTAATTAAGGAGCTGGAGTTCATTATTATTTAGAGTTTTCATTTAGATGGTGGTTCTAGTACTGCCTTGCCAATTCTGAGAACTATATGGGGAGCTAGAGATAAAATAAGGAGAAAGGCCTTAAAATCCTCTATCCCTTAAACTCACACTGAAAGGAAGACAGGAGTGATGAGTAGGGGTGATACCATTTTGTGTCATTGAAGATTCAAAGACTAGCATAGCAAAACATTGTGTTTCCTTGGTGGAAGTGGTAATCTCAGAATTTTTCAATTGGTTTTTCAAGGTTCCCTGACCCTTGCCCAAACATCCTTGCCCTAGTCTTTTTTGTAGAAAAAGGAGAGCATTCAGTGGCATTTTTTTAATACTTAAGAGGATAAGAGACAGTAAATTACCTCAGCTGTTTTTTTTTTATTTTTATTTTTAGTTTACCACGCACGGCTCTACATAGTTTTGAGTTCCAGTTTTTCTCCCCTCCCTCCCCCCTCCCTCCCCAAGATGGCATGAAGTCTCATATAACTGTCATGTATAACTTCGCATTGAATTAATTTATGCACTAGTCAAGTCGTGGAGAAGAATTTTGACCAATGGAATGAATCATGAGAAAGAAGAAACAGAACCAAAAAATAAAAAAAAAACCCAAAAACAAAAACAAAAGAGACGCAGAAAAGGCGAGCATGTAGTGTGCCTCAGTCTGTATTCAAACTTCGCAGTTCTTTGTCTCGATGAAGATAGCATTCTCCATCGTGAGTCCCCAGGAATGTCCTTGCCCCTTAGGTTGCTGAGAAAAGCGCAGTTTGTCAGGGTTGGTCCTCATGGAATCCATATATCTGTGGCTGTGCACAACGTTCTCCTGGCTCTGCTCCGCTCACTCAGCATTATGTCGTGTAGGTTTTTCCAGGTTGTTATGAAGTCTGCATCATTCCCATTTCTTATGGCACAATAGTATTCCATTACCTTCATGTACCACAGCTTGTTCAGCCATTCCCCAATTGATGGGCATCCCTTTGATTTCCAATTCTTGGCTACCACAAAGAGAGCCGCTATAAATATTCTTGTACATATGGGTCCTTTTCCCGCTTGCGTGATTTCTTTGGGATACAAACCTAGAAGTGGTATTGCTGGGTCAAAGGGTATGAACATTTCTATAGCCCTTAGGGCATAGTTCCAAACCGCCCTCCAAAATGGCTGGATCAGCTCACAACTCCACCAGCAATGCAACAATGTTCCAATTTCCCCACATCCTTCCAGCATTTATCATTCTCCTGATTTGTTATTTTAGCCAATCTGACAGGAGAGATGTGGTATCTAAGAGTTGTTTTGATTTGCATTTCTCTAATCAGCAGCGATCCAGAGCATTTTTCCATATGCCTGTAGATAGCTTTAATTTCTTCCTCTGAAAACTGCCTGTTCATATCCTTTGACCATTTCTCAATTGGGGAATGGCTTGTATTCCTATATATTTGGCTTAGCTCCCTGTATATTTTAGAGATGAGGCCTTTATCAGAGATACTAGTTGCAAAGATTTTCTCCCAATTTTCTGCTTCCCTCCTAATTCTTGTTGCATTGGCTTTTTTTTGTACAAAAACATTTCAATTTGACATAATCAAAATTATCCATTTTGCATTTTGTAATGCTCTCTATCTCTTGTTGGGTCATGAATTCTTTACTTTTCCACAAATCTGATAAGTAAACTATTCCTTGCTTTCCCAAATTACTTAGAGTATCAACTTTTACTCCTAAATCATGAACCCATTTTGACTTTATTTTGGTATATGGTGTAAGATATTGGTCTATGCCCAGTTTTTGCCCTACCATTTTCCAATTTTCCCAACAGTTTTTGTGAAATAGTGAATTATTAGCCCAGAAACTGGCCTCTTTGGGTTTATCAAACAGTAGATTGCTAAACTTGTTGATTTCACCTACTTGTGTACCTATCCTATTCCACTGATCCACACCCCTGTTTCTTAACCAGTACCAGGCAGTTTTGATGACTGCTGCTGTGTAGTACAGTTTAATATCTGGTGTGGCTAAACCACCATCTCTAGCATGTCTTTTCATTGATATCCTAGATATTCTAGACCTCCTGTTTTTCCAAATGAATTTTGTTATTATTTTGTCCAGCTCAGTAAAAAAAAATGGTAGTTTGATTGGTATGGCACTGAATAGATAGATTAATTTAGGTAGAATTGTCATTTTTATTATATTAGCTCGGCCTAACCATGAGCAACTGATATTTCTCCATTTATTTAGATCTGATTTTATTCACGTGAAAAGTGTTTCATAGTTATGTTCATATAGGCCCTGGGTTTGTCTTGGCAAATAGACTCCCAGATATTTTATAGTGCCTTCAGTAACTTTGAATGGAATTTCTCTTTCTATCTCTTGCTGTTGGGCGTTGTCAGTAATGTATAGGAATGCTGTACCTCAGCTGTTTTTATTTCATTATCTTGCATGAATTCTACATAGAACTTTCATAGAATGCATTATATTTTTTTTAAATTTAATTTAAATTTATTTATTTAACATATTTGGTTTTCAGCATTGATTTTCACAACAGTTTGAATTACAAATTTTCTCCCCATTTCTACCCTCCCCCCCACTCCAAGATGGCTTATATTCTGGTTGCCCTGTTCCCCATTCAGCCCTCCCCTCTATCAACCCCCTCCCCTCTCATCCCCTTTTCCCTTCCTTTCCTGTAGGGCAAGATAAATTTCTATGCCTCATTGCCTGTGTATCTTATTTTTTAGTTGCATGCAAAAACTTTTTTTTGTTTTTGAACATCTGATTTTAAAACTTTGAGTTCCAAATTCTCTCCCCTGTTCCCTTCCCACCCACCCTCCCTAAGAAGTCGAGCAATTCAACCTAGGCCACACATGTATCATTATGTATAACCCTTCCACAATACTCATGTTGTGAAAGGCTAACTACATTTTGCTCCTTCCCAACACATCCTGCTTTATTGAATTTTCTCCCTTGACCCTGTCCCCTTTCCAAAGTGTTTGTTTTGATTACCTCCACCCCCATCTGCCCTCCCCTCCATCATCCCCCCACTATTATTTTTTTTATCTTCCTCCCTCTTCTTTCCTGTGGGGTAAGATACCCAACTGAGTATGTATGGTATTCACCCTCAAGCCAAATCTGATGAGAGCAAGGTTCACTCATTCCCCCCTCACCTGCCCTCTCCCCTCCTCCCACAGAACTGCTTTCTCTTGCCAACTTTATGTGAGATAATCCACCCCATTCTATCTCTCCCTATCTCCCTCTCTCAGTATGTTGCTCTCTCATCCCTAAATTTCATTTTATTTTTTTAGGTATCTTCCCTTCATCTTCAACTCACCCTGTGTCTGCTCTCTCTCTTTTACATATATATATAACACACCACATATATATATATATATATATACATATACACATACATACATACATACATATACACATAGATATACACATACATAAACATTCACTATATATACATAGATATACATACATAATATTACTTATATATATATATAATATATATATATATATATATGCATATTCACTTCAACTACCCTAATACTGAGGTCTCATGAATCATGCACATCATCTTTCCATGTAGGAATGTAATCCAAAACAGTTCAACTTTAATAACTCCTTTGCAATTTCCATTTCTTGATTACCTTTTCGTGCTTCTCTTGATTCTTGTCTTTGAAAGTCAAATTTTCTATTCAGTTCTGGTCTTTTCACTGAGAAAGCTTGAAAGTCCTCTATTTTATTGAAAATCCATATTTTGCCTTGGAACATGATACTCAGTTTTGCTGGGTAGGTGATTCTAGGTTTTAATCCTAGCTCCATTGACCTTCGGAATATTGCATTCCAAGCCCTTCGATCTCTTAATGTAGAAGCTGCCAGATCTTGGATTATTCTGATTGGGTTTCCACAATGCTCAAATTGTTTCTTTCTGGCTGCTTGCAGTATTTTCTCCTTGATCTGGGAGTTCTGGAATTTGGTGACAATATTCCTAGGAGATTTCTTTTTGGGATCTATTTGAGGAGGCGATCGATGGATTCTTTCAATGTCTATTTTGCCCTGTGGCTCTAGAATATCAGGGCAGTTCTCCTTGATAATTTCTTGAAAGATGGTATCTATGCTCTTTTTTTGATCATGGCTTTCAGGTAGTCCAATAATTTGTAAATGATCTCTCCTGGATCTATTTTCCAAGTCAGTGGTTTTTCCAAGGAGATATTTCACATTGTCTTCCATTTTTTCATTTCCTTTGGTTCTGTTTCATAATATCCTGATTTCTCATAAAGTCACTAGCTTCCACTTGCTCCAATCTAATTTTTAAAGTAGTATTTTCTTCAGTAGTCTTTTGGACCTCCTTTTCCATTTGGCTAATTTTGCCTTTCAAGGCATTTTTCTCCTCATTGGCTTTTTGGAACTCTTTTGCCATTTGAGTTAGTCTGTTTTTTAAGGTGTTGTTTTCTTCAGTGTATTTTTCAGTATTTTTTTGGGTCTCCTTTAGCAAGTCATTGACTTGTTTTTCATGGTTTTCTCGCATCTTTCTCATTTCTCTTCCCAATTTTTCCTCTACTTCTCTAACTTGCTTTTCCAAATCCTTTTTGAGTTCTTCTATGGCCTGGGGCCAGTTCATGTTTTTCTTTGAGGCTTTTGTTGTAGGCTCTGTGACTTTGCTGTCTTCTTTAGGCTGTATGTTTTGGTCTCCTTTGTCACCAAAGATAGAATCCAGAGTCTGAGACTGAATCTGGGCGTGTTTTCGCTGCCTGGCCATATTCCCAACCAACTAACTTGACCCTTGAGCTTTTCAGTGGGGTATGACTGCTTGTAGACTAACGAGTTCTATGATCCACATTTGGGGGGGAGGTGCCAGCTCTGTCAGACCTGCACTACTCCTTCCCCAAGAACCCCCAGTGCAGACTGGGCTTAGATCTTCAGCAGGCTGTTGCACTCCTGCTCTGATCCGCCACTTAATTCCTCCCACCAGGTGGGCCTGGAGCCAGAAGTAACAACAGCTGTAGCTGCCCCACCTCCGCTGCCCATGGGGCTGGAAGCCGAACCGCGAACTCCTTCCACTCCCGCAGCTTTTCCCACTAACCTTCTCCACAGTCTTTGGTGTTAGTGGGTTGAGAATTCTCATAACTGCTGCAGCTCACTGAATCAGGGCACTAGGGCATGCTCTGCCTGGTTGCTGGTCTTGTTGGTCCACACCACTCAGGCTGGGTTCTGCTCCACTCTGCTCCCAGCTCCCAGCTCCGTGTGGAAGAGACCTCACCCAGAGACCATCCAGGCTGTCCTGGGATGGAGCCCTGCTTCAATCTGCTGTTCTGTGGGTTCTGCCATTCTAGAATTGGTTCAGAGCCATTTTTTATAGGTTTTTGGAGGGACTCGGGTACGGAGCTCACTCTAGTCCCTGCTTACCAGCCGCCATTTTGCATTATAATTTTAACAAGATATTTAATAAACTTTCTTGTAAGATTTAGAGATGTAGCTTATAACATGCTGAATGACTTCATTCAACAATTATTGAAAAATTACAGAATAATCGATAATTGCCAGATGGTAAAAAAGTCTCCTGTGAGACCTGCAACCCTTTCTCCCTGTCCCTCTTCCATTCTGTAAATGTCTGTGATTCAAATGAAGAAATTAATCACGTTTATTGTTTTCAGACTAAACAGAAAATGGAAAGTTGGCTTATATTATAGATTACATGAAATATTACCTAAAAATATCTTAAAATGCTAGAGTAATGGGTCAAATCTACCCAAAGTTTAATAAGAAAAATATAAAGTCCATGGGCTAAGTTAAAAAAATGGCTCAAGTACAGGATTTGAGATACACTTTTATATTTGTTATATGTAGCACATATGTAAAGAACTGTGGAATTCAGTGGAAGCAATGTAAGCCCAAAATGAGTTTGACAATGTCATAAGGCATCTAAAACATAAATAGGATTCATTAACAGAAATCTGGTATCTTGAACAAAGACTGCAAAATTTCTTTAGCATTGCTACATGTATGTATATGTGTATGTATATGTATGTGTGTCCGTATGTGTGTATATATATGTATATATATAGTTTAGACTTCTTTTTAATATCACCCTACCTTCTATCCCTCCATACTCTGTAGAACGTTTATCTTGATCAGAAGAATGTAAGCTTGAGCAGAGGAATTGTATAATTTTTATTTGGTATTCCCAGCGCCTCTGGATTTAATAGATATTTAATAAGGATTTATTTAATTGAAACTATATAATGTATAGTAAGAATTAAACTTATTCAGCATGTCTTCTGACTATAAAAATACTACTGATAGTTGGAAATTGAAGCAATGTTGCATTCTTTTCAAAGTAATGATAAAGTTCTTAACAACTGAAGATGTTCAATAGCTGTTTAATAAGGATTTATTTAATTGAAACTATATAATGTATAGTAAGAGTTAAACTTACTCAGCATGTCTTCTGACTATAAAAATACTACTGATAGTTGGAAATTGAAGGAATGTTGCATTATTTTCAAAGTAATGATAAAGTTCTTAACAACTGAAGATGTTCAATAGCTGTTTAATAAGGATTTATTTAATTGAAACTATATAATGTATAGTAAGAGTTAAACTTACTCAGCATGTCTTCTGACTATAAAAAGAGTACTGATAGTTGGAAATTGAAGGAATGTCACATTCTTTTCAAAGTAATACTAAAGTTCTTAACAACTGAAGATGTTCAACTATGGATGAAAACACGTAAAGTAGTGAGTTCGCCATTAGTGAAAGTGTCTAAGTGAAAATTGGATGACAAGTTATGGAAATGATGTACAAGTCTTTCATGTATTAGGTCAAGGATTATTCAAAATTAGTTTTAATGACCCTTCCAACCACCAGTTCTATACAGTTATATTATGATGATAGGATGGAATTTAAAATGGTACAACCCTTGAAATCCTAGAAATGGTGTCCCTAATATATTTGAGAAATCAACAGGCTTCAGAATTCTGAAAACAAAACTATCCTCATTTTGCAGATAAGGAAATTGTTTTCCCTGTGTCACACAATTAATATGTGTCTGAGACTGGATTTGAATTCAGAATCTCCAAAATCCAAGTTCAATATTTTATCCACTGCACCACATAACAATTTATTGATTTCAGGCCTTCTTTGCTGAATATGGAATGTTCAAAGCTTGACAAGCAGTACACTAGAATTTTCTGCAAAGTCTCACCTTACCACCAGGGCTTTACTATCATCAAACTTGAATAAATCCAAAACAAATGAGTAGTAGACTCAATTATTACTTCTTGTTTGTTTTTGAGAAACAAATCTTTTCATTTTATTTTTGTTATTTTAGGAGAAAAAACATTTTCAGTCCCTACCACTAAACTGAATGCTGTGTCAGTTTTAGTAACAGTGTTAAGGATAATCAAATTTTCAATATGCCTCAATTTTATTGCTATAGGACTTATGCTGAGATTTCAAGATACAAAGCAATCCAAAACTCACAAGGAATAATACCATGATATTGCTCTCCAGAACACATAACAGAGAATAGAGAACAGAGATACTATACTTCCTTTTCCTAGAAAAGTGGGTGCTATATTCACAAATATATCTTGTTTCTGATGAAGTAGTACTGCATTCCTAGGGACCACAAAATACAATTATTCTATGAGAATTTACTTTCACCAGAAGTAAGTCTGCTGGCAAAAATAAATGTCAAATGAGGTGTACTGTGACCTAGGAACAGCAAGTAACCTGACTCAAGTGAAGAGAAAAACAGGCAACTCTGCTTAGCTGTTTAGGCTTGGAGTTACGAGGTTTTGTTGTTGTTCAATCATGTCTTACTCTTTGTGACTTCATTTTTGGAATTTTCTTGGTATCAGGAGGATCGGAATTCAAATTCAGCTTCAGGTTCTTACTAGCTGTGTGACTCGGGGCAAGTCACTTAAACCTATTTGCCTCAGTTTCTCATCTGTGAAATGAGATAGAGAAAGACTGTAATATCCTTGCCAAGAAAACTCCAGATAAGGTCATGGAGAGTCAGACACTATTTAAATGACTCCACAATCACAAGATTGGGTATATGATTCCCATATAGAGCTAGGTGGCACGTTGGATAGACTATATCCAATATAGCATTGGGCTTATAGTCTGGAAAATCTGAATATAAATACAGCTTTGACACTTATTAGCTGTGGAACCCAGGGCAAGTCATTTAACTTCTGCTTTCCTCAGTTTCTTCCTAAATTGGGAATAACAAAAACTACAGTAAAACAACAACAATGAATTCCAGGGTTTTTGTGAGAATCAAATGAATGATAATTGTTCAGTGCTTGGCACAAAGTAAGTGCTATATAAATATCAGGTAATATAATTATATGATCCCACTCTGCCCAGATACACAGAGGGATGACTGAATTAGTAATTATGCTGAAGAATAATTTTTAAAATCTCAAAAAAGCATGGAAATTTGTATAGGTGCTAAAGTCCAGGACAGATTAATGTAATGGCCAAATAAGTGACCATTTGCCCAGTTTATAATATAAGGTCATAGAAAGACAGACTTTCAGAGGTTATCCAGTACAACATATACCTAATTGAGACTTATCACCTCAGAGAGATCAGTGATACACTGCTCCTATGACAGTTCATTCCATTTTTGGATAACTGAATTCAGAATGTTTTTTGTCTTCTTATTTACATTGGTATGTTTGTTTTCCTGACATCAGGCCAAAGCCTGTCTCTATCAAATATACACTCATTATTTATTATTCTGTTCACTGAGTCTTAAGAAATTTAATCCCTTTTGCACAGAGATCTTTAGATACTTGAAGAAAGCTCTCCTATTTTCTCTGATTTAGAAGATGATAGAACTAAACCTGTTACTTGGTCTGACTTGTTCTTTGTAAAAAAAAAAAGAAGAAACTGAGGCCTAGAATGTTCAAATGATTTCCTTAATATCACACATCTAGTGAGTATTATAGCTAGGATCTGAACCCAAGCCTTTTGACTCAGCACACTTTCCTGAGTACTATATTGCTAGCTCATAATCTGTAGCTCCTTCAACCGCTTCTTGTATAGACTTTTTCTTTAGTTCTTTTGCCTCCTCTATGAGAGAAATGATTATTAATAACCAATTAGTATTGAGGGTGTCAGATATTTTTTCCTTTTCTATTTCCTCATGCAAAGCCCACTCCTAGGATAGAGCTGGCAATGAAACATTCTTTTCTATCTTGGGCAGTGGCCCACTCAACTGGGAAAGCTTAGTTCTGATGAGAGGCTAAAGAGGATCTTATCTAGGTGGCATTTTCACCCCACCATTGTTCACTGTTTATTGACTCGGCAGAGGTGGATTCCTTTGTATAGATTGAATATAGGTGGAATGATCTAAGACTACAGACCTGATCAAAGTCATGTTCCCTTGTCTTTCATTGAAAAAACCTTCAGCCCTCATTATAATATTCATTCTCTCATTAATATTAACCAATAAGAGTTAATTTCCACCTGTTGAGAACACCCACTCCCCAAGGATATTGAAAGTTCACCAGCCCCCAAGGTTGATCTTTGGTTTCTAAAGGAACCAATGACCTCAATTTAGTAATTATTTGCTAGCCACAATTAATAAATTGTCATTACCAAGAAACTATGTCCCTCAGATTTTTCATTCACCATATGTTGAAATTCTTAATTTTCTATGCCTTCCCTAAATAGAGATAACCAAAACAGAAAACAGTATTCCAGTGTGGTCACATAATGTATTACTCACCACATTTATTCACTTGACTTCTTAAATTGCAGCTTAGGAAAGCATTAGTGTAAGGATGAGGTCAAAATCATTCTACTCTGTCTTAGCTTTGATACTTTAATGGAGAATAATTTTGGTGATAATATTTAGTCATAAATTTTAAATCAAGTTTGAAAAAAGTGTTTAGAACCAATGTATAAATTAAATTATATTAAACTGGAAGTATCAGTTGCCTAAGGTATTGCCTCATACCTTCTGGGTCTTACATAATATCATCACATAAACTAGAAGAATTCCAGAAACTGAAATTAATTTTCCAGTAACTACTCTGTTTTATTTCAACTCTATGGACATCCATTGTCTTCCTCCATTAGATTATAAGCTCCTTGATGGCAGGGACCACTTTTCTTTTTTCTTATTGGTATCCATAGCACTAAGCACAATGCCTGTCACATAGTAGTCACTTAATAAATGTTTATTGACTATTGCTATGACTCATTAGCCCTCCTTTTATGGACCTCCCACTGAAACAAAACCTATCAGCCTATTGAAAGCAATTTTTCTCACTTCACCCTTTGAGCAAGATTCAAAATTTATCTCACTGGGTTTCTGGACACTACTATATTCCATCACTTATACATCATAGAGACTAAGTTGTCCATGGATGGACTTTTCCTCTCCCACTCAGATAGTATATACTGTGACCTACAGGAAGAGATCATTATTTTATATTATATGCCTACTATATTCTTATTTGTTGTTGTTGTTTTTGTTGTTGTTGCTGTAATGGTTTCTCCTTAACTCTAAACTGCACTCAATAATAGGTTTGATATTTTAAACTTATGAAAGTTAACAAAGACCACTCCAAGTAAGCCATATGAGTGTTCTCCAAACAGACCTTTCAAATTACTCCAGCATAAAAAAGTGTTGCAATTGTAATATATTGGCTTATAAAAAATAGGAATAAACCAATTAATCATTATTTCATCACTTTGCTTCTTATTTATGTTTCAAAAAGACACACAAAGAAAAAATGAAATTCTTGAAAGTAAGACATTGTTTATATTTCTATTTTATTCCCTTTTTTTCTTTTTGTATATTTCTAGATTTCTACAAAATTTATCGAAGGGATGTCTGAATGAATGAACAAATGAAAATTTATTAACCACTGATTTGATGTCAGATACTATACTAAGTCTTGGGAATACAAATAAAATAGTAAGATCTTCCCTACTCTAAAAAAAATGTATATTCTGTTAGGAGAAGACATCACATATTATAGAAATAGTGGTGAAAGAAAGATGTTTTAACATGATAAATCAAATTGATAATGAGCAGAGACATAGGCCAATTGATTAACATGTACTTTCTAGCACAGGTTGAGAAATCAATCAATAAATCAACAGGCATTTATTAAGAATTTGTCATGTTCTTGTAGAACATGAATATGATGAAATGCAAAAAGCAGTCCCTGACCTATTGATTTGATTACTATACCCAGTGATGGAAGGACATAGCAAGGGCACACAGACTTGCATGAATTGAAGGTGGCCAAATTGTGGCAGTGTGGTCTGTGCTGAGCTAGATATGTGCTACTCTGGCTAATGTGTTGATAAAAGCAGGAATTGAATGCAAGATCAAGAGTCTATAATGTAATGAGTTGGCATGGTATATGAATGGTATAAGAATAGCATATATGATATAAGAATGAGTGCTGTGGAATGAGTAAATCTACATATGAAAAACTCTCCAAATTTGAAATTACAACACCAAAATTGCATTTATACTATTAGAGAATGTTGAATTCCCTTTCTAAGATCTAATGCATATTTTATTGTTTACTATCTCATTTCCCCATGTAATTATGGTAATATGTTGCCATCATAAAATGAAATATCAGATATCAGCTAATGACTATTTTAAGTGAAAGAGATAGCAGCACCAGTGGTAGCCATAGAGGTGGCTGTGAAATTTTCATCTTCTACAGATTTCAGCGCAGAGATGGTAAGAGGATGAGACTACAGAGAAAGGGTTTACAGCAGATCCTGAGATGACTTTATGCAGAGGGCCTGGCATGCTTTTCCACTGCATTGCCAATATACATGGATTTCTTCATCATAACTTCAGGGCTGAGAAGGGTTCTCATGGTCAGCCACATGGAAACAGGGGAACTAGTTAAAGTTCTAGGGCAGAGAGGAAGACTAGCCCTTGCAGTTACAAGGGAGCAAAGGGCCTGGTCAAAGTTCCAGGGCCAAAAGAAGTGCTATCTCTTGTGGTAGCAAAGTAACAAAGGTCTTTCCTGGGTAAAGAAAAAGCATAGAACAGGAGAGCAGTGACCACACCTGTCCCATATCCTACAACTGTGGAAGCACAGGGAAATTACATACCTCCAGAACTAGCTGTAAAACTAAAAATATTAAATAAATTAAAAGAAAAAAATCGGAGCATCAAAAACTTTAAAGGAAAAGTTATTTGATTAACAGGAGGAAATAGGCAGCAAAACCATATGAGAAGAAAAGTTAAACTTTTCCCTCTCAGTGCTAGAAAATCCTAACCATAAAATAAAAAATAAAGAAATTAAATAGAGGAATAAAATTTTATAGAAAAGGTAGATATAATGCAGCTCCAGATAAAATTGAATGCAAATAGAAATAAATACATCTTTCCTTCAGTTTTGCATGATACGTTCAGAAATTGACCATTTTAAAGCATAAAACCTCACAACCAAATGTAGAAAATTAAAACTATTAGTTGCACCCTTCCAGAACATAATGCAATTAAAAATTACATTCAACAATGAGCTGTGGAAGCATATAAATTAATAGGAAATTAAATAGAATAATCCTAAAGAATATGTGGGTCAAACAACATCACAGGAACAATCAATAATTTCATTAAAGCTAATAACAATATATCAAAATTTGTGAGATGCAGCCAAAGCTGTACTTAGGGGTGAATTTATATTCTAAATGCATACATCATTTAAGGAGAGAAAGAGCAAATCAATGAATTGGGCATTCAACTAAAAGAAAATATAGGAAAAGAACAAATTAAAAATCTCAAACACCAAAATGAAATCTATAATGGAAAGGAGATGTGAATAAAACTGAAATTAAAAAAAAATAATAGTAGATGGTGGCTGGAAAGCAGGGATTCATGTGAGCTCCCCCCCAGGTCCCTCCAAAAACCCATAAAAATGGCTCTGAACAAATTCTAGAACTGCAGAAATCACAAAATATCAGAGAGATGCAGGGCTTCAGCCCAGGACAACCTGGATGGTATCTGGGTGAGGTCTATCACTCATGGAGCTGGGAGCAGAGGGGACCAGAGCCTAGTGTCGGCTGCACCAGGACCAACCAGACCAGGAACCGGGCAGAACAGGTCCTAGCACCCTGAATCAGTGAGCTGTGGCAGTTACCAGACTTCTCATCCCATAAACCCCAAAGACAACAGAGAAGGTTAGTGGGAAAAGCTGCAGGGGACATAGTGAAAGGAGTTCGCAGTTCGGCCACTGCCATAGAGGTAGCAGGGGTGGTGCAGCTACAGAACTACAGCTGCAGTTGCTTCCAGCCTCAGGCCCACCTGGTGGGAGGAATTAAGTGGCAGATCAGAGTGGGAGTACAGAGCCTGAATAAGATCTGAGTCCTGATCCAGGTTGGTGGTTCTTGGGGGAGGAGAAGTGCTGATGTGACAGAGCTTGCTGTATAGAAATAGCTCTGAAAACAACAGTGCATCCCCTCAAGCTTGGAACAAAGTACTCTTTGCTCTACAAGCAGTCATGCCCTGAGAAAAAAACTCAACTTTCAAGTAAGTTGGCTGGGAACATGGTCAGGCAGCGAAAACACACTCAGATTCAGTCTCAGACTTTGGAATCTTTCTTTGGTGACAGCCAGAAGAAGTCAACAAAGTCAAAGAGCCTATATCAAAAGCCTCCGAGAAAAACATGAACGGGTCTCAGGCCACGGAAGAGCTCAAAAAAGGATTTGGAAAAGCAAATTAGAGAAGTAGAGGAAAAATTGGGAAGAGAAATGAGAAAGACGTGAGAAAACCATGAAAAACAAGTCAATGACTTGCTAAAGGAGACTCAAAAAAATACTGAAAAAATACTGAAGGAAACAACATCTTAAAAAATAGACTAACTCAAATGGCAAAAGAGCAACAAAAAACCAATGAGGAGAAGAATGCCTTGAAAGACAGAAATACTCAAATGCAAAAGGAGGTTTGAAAGACTACTGAAGAAGATACTGCCTTAAAAATTAGATTGGAGCAAGTGGAAGCTAGTGACTTTATGAGAAATCAAGTTATTATAAAACAGAACCAAAGGAAGGAAAAAATGGAAGACAATGTGAACTATCTCATTGGAAAAACCACTGACCTGGAAAATAGATCCAGGAGAGATCATTTAGAAATTGTTGGAGTACCTGAAAGCCATGATCAAAAAAAGAACCTAGAAATCATCTTTCAAGAAATTATCAAGGAGGACTGCCTGATATTCTAGAGACAGAGGGTAAAATAGCAATTGAAAGGATCCCCACATTGCCTCTACAAAAAAAAATCCCAAAAAGGAAAATCCTAGGAATATTGTTGCCAAATTCCAGAGCTCCCAGATCAAGGAAAAAATAGCTGCAAACAGCCAGAAGGAAACAATTTGAGTATTGTGGAAACACAATCAGAATAACACAAGATCTAGTAGTTTCTACATTAAGGGATCAAAGGGCTTTGAATACGATATTCTGGAGGTCAATGGAGCTAGGATTAAAACCAAGAATCACCTACCCAGCAAAACTGAGTATCATGCTCCAAGGCAAAATATGGATTTTCAATAAAATAGAGGACTTTCAAGCTTTCTCAGTGAAAAGACCAGAGCTGAATAGAACATTTGACTTTCAAACACAAGAATCAAGAGAAGCATGAAAAGGTAAACAATAAAGAGAAATCACAAGGGACTTTCTAAAGTTGACCTGTTTTGTTTACATTCATACATGGAAAGATGATGTGTATGATTCATGAGACCTCAGTATTAGGTAGCTGAAGGGAATATGCATATACACACACACACACACACACACACACACACACACACACACACACATATATATATATATATATATGTGTGTGTGTGTGTGTATATATATATATAGACAGAGGGCACAGGGTGAGTTGAATATGAAGGGATATCTAAAACAATAAAATCAAATTAAGGGATGAGAGAGGAATATATTGAGAGAGGGTGAAAAGGAGAGATAGAATGGGTTAAATTATCTCGTATAAACGTGGCAAGAAAAAGCAGTTCTGTAGGAAGGGAAGAGTGGGCAGGTGAGGGGGAATGAGTGAATCTTGCTGTCATCAGATTTGACCTGAGGAAGGAATAACATACACACTTAGTTGGGTATTTTACCCCACAGGAAAGAAGGAGGAAGAAGAGGAAAAGGGGGGATGATAGAAGGGAGGGAAAAGAAGTTGAGGAGGTAATCAAAAACAAACACTTTCAAAATGGGACAGGGTCAAGGGACAAAATTGGATAAAGGGGAATAGGTTAGGAAGGAGCAAAATATAGTCAGTCTTTCACAACATGAGTATTGTGGAAGGGTTTTACATAAGGTGACCTATGTTGAATTGCTTGCCTTCTTAGGGAGGGTGGGTGGGGAGGGAAGAGGGGAGAAAATTTGGAACTCAAAGTTTTAAAAACAGATGTTCAAAAGCAAAAATGCAAAGTTTTTCCATGCAACTAGGAAATAAGATACACAGGCAATGAGGCATAGAAATTTATCTTGCCCTACAAGAACGGAAGGGAAAAGGGGATGGGAGGAGAGTGGGGTGACAGAAGGGAGGGCTGACTGGGGAAAGGGGCAACCAGAATATACACCTTCTTGGAGTGGGGAGTAGGGTAGAAATGGGGAGGAAATTTGTTATTCAAACTCTTGTAAAAATCAATGCCGAAAACTAAATATATGGAACCGGCGAGAGCCGCTGGGGCCGTCAGCGTCCAGGGAGCGGTGGAGGCAGAAGACCCAGTTCCGGGCGAGTCGTGGTCAGTCGAACAGGTTCTCTCCATCCCGCCCCCACGTCAGGTCACAACCATGTCAGATAAAAGTGAATTGAAGGCTGAATTGGAGCGGAAGAAGCAGCTGTTAGCTCAAATCAGAGAAGAGAAGAAGAGAAAGGAAGAAGAAAGAAAGAAAAAGGAAACTGACCAGAAGAAAGAAGCGGTTGATCCAGTACAGGAATAATCTGACCTTGAAAAAAAGAGACGAGAAGCAGAAGCATTGCTGCAGATTATGGGGCTGACACCAAAGTCTCCTTTGGTCCTTCCTCCTATGTCTCCATCTTCCAAATCTGTGAGTACTCCAAGTGAGGCTGGAAGCCAAGACTCTGGAGATGGCGAGGTGGGATCTAGACGAGGACCAATTAAACTTGGGATGACTAAAATTACACAAGTTGACTTTCCGCCACGAGAAATTGTGACATATTCAAAGGAGACTCAGACACCAGTTGCGGCACAACCAAAAGAAGATGAAGAAGAAGATGATGATGTTGTAACCCCCAAACCACCCATTGAACCTGAAGAAGGGAAAACTTTAAAGAAAGATGATGAAGAAGTCCCCCCTCATGAGTTCACTGAAGAGGAAAAACAACAGATCTTGCACTCTGAAGAGTTTCTAAGTTTCTTTGATCATTCCACAAGAATTGTAGAAAGAGCTCTTTCTGAGCAGATTAACATCTTCTTTGACTACAGTGGGAGAGATTTGGAATATAAAGAGGGAGAAATTCAAGCAGGTGCTAAATTGTCCTTAAACGGGCGGTTTTTTGATGAACATTGGTCAAAGCATCGTGTTGTTAGTTGTCTGGATTGGTCATCTCAGTACCCAAAATTGCTTGTGGCCTCCTATAACAACAATGAAGATGCTCCTCATAAGCCTGATGGGGTGGCCCTCGTGTGGAAAATGAAATACAAAAAAAAAAATACCCCAGAGTATGTGTTTCATTGTCAGTCAGCTGTAATGTCGGATACATTTGCAAAATTTCATCCAAATCTGGTTATTGGTGGTAGGTATTCAGGCCAAATTGTATTGTGGGAAAATCGAAGCAATAAGAGAACCCCGGCCCAGAGAACCCCACTTTCAGCTGCTGCACATACGCACCCTGTGTATTGTGTGAATGTAGTTGGAACTCAAAATGCTCGTAATTTGATTAGCATCTACACTGATGGAAAAATTTGCTCATGGAGTTTGGACATGCTTTCCCATCCACAGGATAGGATGGAGTTGGTTCATAAGCAGTCCAAAGCTGTAGCTGTCACTTCTATGTCCTTCCCTTTTGGAGATGTCAGCAATTTTGTTGTTGTAAGTGAAGAAGGCTTTGTGTACACAGCATGTCGCCATGGCAGCAAAGCTGGAATCAGTGAGATGTTTGAAGGACACCAAGGACCAATAACTGGTATCCATTGCCATGCAGCAGTTGGAGCTGTAGACTTCTCACATCTTTTTGTCACTTCCTCATTTGACTGGACAGTGAAGCTTTGGACAACCAAGAATAACAAACCTTTATACTCATTTGAAGACAATTCAGATTATGTTTATGATGTGATGTGGTCGCCCACCCACTCTGCCCTGTTTGCCTGTGTAGATGGCATGGGGAGACTGGATCTGTGGAATCTCAGCAATGACACAGAGGTGCCGATTGCAAGCATTTCTGTGGAGGGTAATCTACTCTTAATTTTGTGAGATGGACACATTCTGGGAGAGAGATTGCTGTAGGCAATTCTGAAGGACAGATAGTTATATATGACGTGGGAGAGCAAATCGCTGTTCCCCACAATGATGAATGGGCTCGATTTGGGCAAATGCTGGCAGAAATTAATGCAAACCGAGCTGATGCAGAGGAGGAAGCTGCCACCCGCATACCTACTTAAATGGGCTTTATGCTAGTAGTGGATTGGGGACTGATTCTAAGCAGAAATTAAAACTCATAGCATGCTTCTGTCTAAAGGGAATTGAAGGGTGATCTTGTGGATTAAACTATGGACTTAAAACACATATAGCTCTTTAATGCAAAAAATTCTTGCAGTGTCACTTTTTATATTCATATTGTTATTGGATTTGTGTAATTTTTAATACAAATGACTCTTGCAATACACATTTTTTTTCTGAATACTTGCAAAGGCATATATTTGCTATATTAGTATCTTGAACTTTTTTCAACCTGTAACAGTATACAATTATTTCTGAAAGGTGTAGATTGCATAAATTCCACATATTTTTCAATAATCACTTCTCCAGGTAAACACAAGGTAAGTTAATCTCTGAACACTGATATGTAAGAACATTGTTTACCGTTAACCATTTAAAGGCATGTACCCACTCCAAAAAAAAGAAAACTAAATATATTAAATAAATTAAGTAAATAAATTTTTCAAAAATTATATTAGCAGGAGTTGGATTTATTTAAAAAATAGATAGACTATCAGTTAATTAGATTTTTGAAAGGAAAAATTCTAAATTATCAATATGAAAAATAAAAATGTTTGTACTGCCAATGCAGATAAAATTAAAGACACTCAGTATTATTCTGCCCAATTAAATGCCAATGAAATTGACAATCTACATGAACCAACTGGTTAACTATTTGTAAAAAAAATATAAAATTTCCAGATTAACAGAAGGGAAAATTGAATACTTAAATAATCTTAAGTTAGAAAAAGTAATTGCACAAGCCATAAATGAGCTCCCTAAGAAAAATATCACAGAACCACATAGATGTAAAAGTGAAATCCATCAAATATATAAGGAACAATTAGTCCAGATACTATATACAGTATTTTTTAAGAATAGGCAAAGAAGTAAATCTATCTATTTCCTTTTGCAATATAAATAGGTTTTTGATACCTAAATCAGGTGGAGCAAAAATAGAAAAACAAAATGGCAGGCCAATTTCCCTGATGAATATTGATGCAAAACTTTTAAATAAAACACTACCAAATATATTACAACAATACATCACTGAGATCATACACTTTGACCAGGTGGGATTTAAACCAGGAATTTAAAGTATTTAAAGGGAGGAATATAATACAGATATAAAATTTACAAGCGTAATTCACCACATTCATAACAAAAACCACAAAAATCTTAGGATCATATCAATAGATGCAGAAAAAGATTTTGATAAAATCCATTACCTAGTCCTATTAAAAACATAGAAAGTATAGGAAGTAATGGAACCCCTCCAAACATCCAAGTAGTATCTTTTTTAAAAAGTTAGTGTAAACTTTATCTGTAATGAGGAAAATTAGAAGCATTTATGATAGAATAAGGAGTGAAGCAAGGATGGCCATAATCACCATGATTCTTCAGTATTGTATTAGAAATGTGAGCTCTATAATTAGGATTCTGGGAAGATGGCAGAGTAAGTCAGAAAATCGCAAGATCTTCAGATTTCCCCCACAAACAAGATAAAAGAGCTCCTTAGGGGGAACATAGAGTGGTAAAAATAAACAAGAGTTGGGGCCGAACAGTTGTACTCCTGGAACAATCTCAGATATGAAAAAAAAAAAAAACTAATCCTGGGACTGATATCTTGTCCCTGTGAAGAGTAAACACCTCCAGGCTAGTTCTGCTGAAATAAGAGGTGGCAAGCTCTGGGGCTAATTGGGTTGGGAGGTATCCTGGCCCCAGTCACAGGAAATTTCACTTTCCAAAGAGTGTCAGGAGTCCTGCCTTGAGTAGGGGAAGATCGAAGGAACCTCTGCTGATAAGTAATACCAGACCCACCTGTGCTGCCAAGATATGGCCCTGGGCAAGCAGGAATGAGCACATGCCCCAATGAGTGCAGAAGTATTGGGGTGGGGACTCCTCTGACTGTGAGCACTCATAGGAGGATTGTCTTCTTGGTTTTGATTCCAAGCCAGAGGGGAGAAATAAGGACAATCTGAGCACAGAAGTAACATGCCCCATGCCCCAGGACCAGAGGTCCTTACCAAAAAACAAAAACAAAAACAAACAAAAACAATAATAAACTGCTACAAAAAATGATCAGGCAAAGGAGAAATAACTGAACCACAGAAAGTTATTAAGGGATTAGAGAAGAGGGGGGATCATCTTCAGAGGAGGATATTGAAGCAAAAACACATCTCTCATACCCCAAAAATGAATGTCAAATGGTCAGCTGCCTAAGAAGAATTCATGGAAGAACTTTGAAAAGACTTTAAAAATCACATGAGAGAGGTTGAGGATTTTTTTTCTAAAAAATATAAGAATAATCCAAGAAAAAAACAAGAAAATTATGCAAAGGAAGTCAATCAATTATAAAAGGTGATTCTGAATCTTAAGGAAGAAAACTAGTCCATTAAAATTAGAATTGGGCAAGTGGAAGACAGAGAAGTGATAAGGGACCAAGAGATAATAAAACAAAATATAAAGAGTGAAAAAATAGAAGGGATGTAAAATATCTCATAAGAAAAACAGCTGATCTGGAGAACAGATCAAGCAGAGAAAACATAAAAAAACAGACTACTTGAAAGCTATGATAAAAAGAAAAGTTGATAAAATAATACAAGAAATAATTAAAGAAAATTATCCTGAAGTGTTAGAACAAGTAGGGAAAGCAGAAATAGAGGGGAAAAATCCACTTATCACCACCTGAAAAAGATTCTGTAAAAAAAAAAAAAACTGCGGGAATATCATAGTCAAACTCCAAAACTCCCAGCTCAAGGATAAAATATTATGAGCAAAAAGAATAAAAAATAAATAAATATGGTGGTGCTACAATTAGAATCACACAAGACTTAGCACTGGTAACACTAAAGGACTGCAAATCTTAGAATACTATATATCAAAGGGTAAAAGAAGTGGGGTTGTGGCTGAAAATATCATACCCAGCAAAGTCAAGCATAACCTTGAATGGGAAAAAATCAACATTTAATTAATTCTCAGACTCTCAGGATTTTGTTTAAAAAAAAGCTGAACTTAATAGAAGATTTGAAATCAAGACCCAAAAGAAATATAAGGTATGTATCAAAGATGAATTACAAGGGACTCAATAAGAACAGACTGTTTAACTTTTATATGAGAAAATGTAAAATATATGTCTAAGATTGTTATTAGGAATTGGCTAGATCATAAGAAATATTGGGGTGGAACTGTATATGATATGATTTAAAAAGTAAAATAATTTAGCAACAGGTTAAAAGAGTAACTATTTTATACAAATGAAGTGAGAGAGGAAGAAATGACAGAGGAATTAGATGAGGGAGGAGGGTTGGTAGTTCTGGAACCCTAATTTCATTGGGAATGGGTTAAAGTGGGAACAATAGATACATACATACCTGCTTGCATGCATACATACATACATGCATGATATGAGAGACAGAGAGAGGGAGATACTAAAGTCTTCTAAACTCAGAAATAAAAGCCTAAGGGGGATAGGAAAGGCTAAGAGGATAGGGGAGGTATTTTAGAGGGAGGCTGAAGGAATAGGATAAGAGGGGCACTGTAGAAGGGTGTTTAGAGTAATGGGAATGGGAGGAGGAAGGAGAGATCATTGGAGGGGTGGTCAGTTAATAGGAGGGCAATGTAATGAGTAGAAATAAAGTAGAGAAGTTGGGAGAGATAGAAAATAAGAGATACACACAATCATAAAGATCAGGAATAGAATTTATTAAGGAGAAAAAAAACAGGAGTAGTAATCATGATCTCAAAGTTAAAGCTAAAAATAGATTTAACCATAATGAGAAAAATAGGGGAACTACACTACATGCCAGACATATAAAGCAATATTGTTTTAGACTATCTAAAATAACTAGACAGTATAAGGATGGAATATTGCTTTTATGTAGAAAATGATGAATTGATGGCCTTGGAAAAATATGGGAAGACTCAGATCTGTGAAGAAAGAGGTTAACAATACCAAATAAATAGAGGACAAAGAAGTATAGTAGAATATTGAATAGATGCATACAAATGTATATTTCTATATATGAATATGATTATAAATATCTAAGTATATGTATGTATATGTAATTATACTTATGTATTTGTATATGCATGTATATATCTTTGTATATATAAATATATGTGTGTGTATGTATGCATGCATATGTTCCAGTATATGTTATCTGTATTGTTGTGTACGTATGTATATAGGTATGTATGTATGTATTTACACTTAATTGTACCTTTTTTGGGGGAGGAAGTGAAAAAAGAACAAAGTAAAAACTGCATAGGAGAGAATAAAAGAAAACTTACAGGGAAGCAAAAAAAAGATGGACATCTCTGAACACAATGTTTAGTATTTATTATATAGGCTTTGTTGAAGAGGAAATTTATTGCTTTATATTTTGAATCCTCTCATATTTAGTGGTGCACATGGCAATGCTCTTTTTTCTTACTTTGTATTTAAGCTGTAATATTTAACTTTATACTATGTTTGTTTTTACTTTTCTTATTCTATATTCAATTTTTTCTATTTAAGTTAAAAAGGAAATAAAAAATTTTAAAAATAGATGAAAAAAGAAATGTTAATTATAGTGACAAGAGAAAAAGAATGAAGCAGGAAAATAGGGAACTCAGAAATAAAATTAACACTCTTTGCAGATGGTATGATTTTATACTTATAGAACCCTTGAGAATTAATTAAAAGACTAGTTTATATAATTAACAATGTTAGCAAAACTGAAGGATAAAAAATCACCAGCATTTTTATATACCAGCAAAAAAAAATCCAGCAGCCAGAGCTAGAAGAAGTCCCATTTAAAAAAAGAAACTGAACACATTACAGTACTTGGGAGTCTATCTGTAAAGATAAACCCAGCAGCTGTGTTAACACAATTGCAAAACATTTTTCGCAACAAAAAGACAGATGTAAATAATTGGCAAAATATTCGTTGTTCATGAGTAAGAATACCTAAATTAATTTACTTTTTAATAATATTCTAATGAAAACATGAAAAAAATTGTTTAGAGCTAGAAAAAAATAATAACAAAATTTATCTGGAAGATTAAAATTGTAGCATAACCCAATATGAAGGGTGTTTGGGTAAGGAAGTGGGAGGCTTTTAGCCATAAGGAAAATCACCAACCAAGGCCGCTCTGTCCTGGCTCAGTAGATGTGTTGGTAAGCAAAATGGGCTCTTAGCACTTAGTTCAACCAAGTGCTCTTGAGGAGTTTGGCTTTTGTTTCCTTTGAGTAATTCAGTGTATTTCATTGAGTCCTACTAGGTGCTAAGTCCCAGGCCCAAACCCCTATTAGGTGCTAAGCTTATGTGGGTGTGAAGCTCCCAGGGGACTAAGGGGAGGTGCTAAATCAAGAGCCAATCATAGGAGCCTAAGTTTTGGCCATTCAGATGATGTTTGATGATGTCTGAAATGCTATAAGAAGAGAAGACAGAGCCATTTGCACAGGGCTCTCACTCGCAGTGGTGCTGATGGGGAGATTCTGGGCAGCTGTAGATAAGAGCCCTCCACCTTGTAACTTGGATGCTGAGACTTTGTTATACTCTGGTAACTATGTATTGGGATTTGAATCGCACAAGGTCTGTTGATGTTTGTAATTTGTATTTTGCTCTGGAGTTCAGGATGCTGGCTTTTTCCCCTGAACTAAGTGAAAGATATTTGTATGCTGAGTTAAAATAAGCTTGTCAACCCCTTAATGTTGCTTTCCTTACTAAAGCAGATCAAAAGAACCTGGGCTTTTGCAGTATGCTGCTAGGATTCTTGTTGTTGGGCTTGTGTTGGTCTTTTTTTTTTTTTTAATTTCTTTATTTTTAGTTTACCACACACGGTTCTACATAGTTTTGAGTTCCAGTTTTTCTCCCCTCCCTCCCCCCACCCTCCCCAAGATGGCATGGAATCTCATATAACTGTCATGTATAACTTCGCATTGAATTATTTTATGCACTAGTCAAGTAATGGAGAAGAATTTTGACCAATGGAATGAATCATGAGAAAGAGGAAACAAAACAAACAAAAAAAAACCCCAAAACAAAAACAACAAAGAAGCAAAAAAAGTGAGCATGTAGTGTGCCTCGATCTGTATTCAAACTTCACAGTTCTTTCTCTGGATGAAGATAGCATTCTCCATCGTGAGTCCCCTGGAGTTGTCCTTGCCCCTTAGGTTGCTGAGAAAAGAGCAGTAGGTCAGGGTTGGTCCTCACAGAATCCATATATCTGTGGCTGTGCACAACGTTCTCCTGGCTCTGCTCCACTCACTCAGCATTATGTCGTGTAGGTCTTTCCAGGTTGTTATGAAGTCTGCATCATCCCCATTTCTTATGGCACAATAGTATTCCATCACCTTCATATACCACAGCTTGTTCAGCCATTCCCCAATTGATGGGCATCCCTTTGATTTCCAATTCTTAGCTACCACAAAAGAGCTGCTATAAATATTTTTGTACATATGGGTCCTTTTCCTGCTTGTGTGATTTATTTGGGATGCAACCCTAGAAGTGGTATTGCAGGGTCAAAGGGTATGAACATTTCTATAGCCCTTTGGGCATAGTTCCAAACTGCTCTCCAAAATGGCTGGATCAGCTCACAACTCCACCAGCAATGCAACAATGTTCCAATTTCCCCACATCTTTTCCAGCACTTATCATTTTCCTGTTTTGTTATATTTGCCAATCTGACAGGAGAGATGTGGTATCTAAGAGTTGTTTTGATTTGCATTTCTCTAATCAGTAGTGATCCAGAGCATTTTTTCATATGCCTGCAGATAGCTTTAATTTCTTCCTCTGAAAACTGCCTGTTCATATCCTTTGACCATTTCTCAATTGGGGAATGGCTTGTATTCCTATATGGTTGGCTCAGCTCCCTGTATATTTTAGAGATGAGGCCTTTATCACAGATACTAGTTGCAAAGATTTTCTCCCAATTTTCTGCTTCCCTCTTAATTCTTGTTGCATTGGCTTTTTTTGTACAAAAACATTTCAATTTGACATAATCAAAATTATCCATTTTGCATTTTGTAATGCTCTCTATCTCTTGTTGGGTCATGAATTATCAAAGAGTAGATTGCTAAACTTGTTGATTTCACCTACTTGTGTACCTAGCCTATTCCACTGATCCACACCCCTGTTTCTTAACCAGTACCAGGCAGTTTTGATGACTGCTGCTGTGTAGCACAGTTTAATATCTGGTGTGGCTAAGCCACCATCTCTAGCATGTCTTTTCATTAATATCCTAGATACTCTAGACCTCTTGTTTTTCCAAATGAATTTTGTTATTATTTTGTCCAGCTCAGTAAAAAAAAAATGGTAGTTTGATTGGTATGGCACTGAATAGATAGATTAATTTAGGTAGAATTGTCATTTTTATTATATTAGCTCGGCATAACCATGAGCAACTGATATTTCTCCATTTATTTAGATCTGATTTTATTGGCATGAAAAGTGTTTCATAGTTATGTTCATATAGGCCCTGGGTTTGTCTTGGCAAATAGACTCCCAAATATTTGATAGTGCCTTCAGGGACTTTGAATGGAATTTCTCGTTCTATCTCTTGCTGTTGGGCTTTGTCAGTAATGTATAGGAATGCTGAGGATTTATGTGGGTTTATTTCATATCCTGCAACTTTGCTAAAGTTGTTTATTATTTCAAGTAGTTTTTTACTTGATTCTCTAGGATTCTCTAGATAAATCATCATATCATCTGCAAAAAGTGATAATTTAGTTTCTTCTTTTCTTATTCTAATTCCTTCAATTTCCTGTTCTTCTCTTATTGCTACAGCTAACGTTTCTAGTACCAAATTGAATAATAGGGGTGATAATGGACATCCTTGTTTCACCCCTGATCTTATTGGGAATGCATCTAGCTTATCCCCATTACAAATAATGCTTGTTGATGGTTTTAGGTAGATGCTATTTATAATTTTGAGGAAGGTTCCACTTATTCCTATGCTTTCTAGTGTTTTTAATAGGAATGGGTGTTGTACTTTGTCAAAGGCTTTTTCTGCGTCTATTGAGATGATCATATGGGTTCTGCTAGTTTTGTTGTTGATATGGTCAATTATGCTAATAGTTTTCCTAATATTGAACCAGCCTTGCATTCCTGGAATAAATCCTACCTGGTCATAGTGTATTATTCTCGTAATGAGTTGCTGCAATCTTTTTGCTAATATTTTATTTAAAATTTTTGCATCAATATTCATTAGAGAAATTGGTCTATAATTTTCTTTCTCTGTTTTGACTCTACCTGGTTTGGGTATTAGTACCATATTTGTGTCATAAAAAGAATTTGGTAGGACTCCTTCTTCACCTATTTTCCCAAATAGTCTACAAAGTATTGCAATTAGTTGTTCTTTAAATGTTTGATAGAATTCACATGTAAAACCATCTGGCCCTGGAGAATTTTTCCTAGGGAGTTCATTGATGGCATGCTCAAATTCTTTTTCTGATATGGGGCTATTAAGAAATTTCACTTCCTTCTCTGTTAACCTGGGCAGTTTATGTTTTTGTAGATATTCATCCATATCTCTAAGGTTGTCAAATTTATGGGCATACAGTTGGGCAAAATAATTCCTAATTATTGTTTTGATTTCCTCTTCATTAGAGGTGACCTCACCGTTTTCATTTTTGATTCTGGTAATTTGATTTTCTTCTTTCTTTTTTTAATCAAATTGGCCAAAGGTTTATCAATTTTATTGGTTTTTTCATAAAACCAGCTCTTTGTTTTATTTATTAATTCAATAGTTTTCTTGGTTTCAATTTTATTCATCTCTCCTTTGATTTTCAGTATTTCTAATTTGGTATTTAATTGGGGGTTTTCAATTTGCTCTTTTTCTAGCTTTTTCAGCTGTATGCCCAGATCATTGATCTCCTCTTTCCCTATTTTATTCATGTAGGCATTTAGGGATATAAAACTGCCCCTAAGAACTGCTTTTGGTGCATCCCATAAGTTTTGGTATGTTGTTTCATTATTGTCATTCTCTTGAATGAAATTATTAATTGTTTCTCTGATTTGTTCGTTGGCCCACTCATTCTTTAGAATTAAATTATTTAGTTTCCAATTAGTTTTTAGCTTATTTTTCCATGGTACTTTATTAAAAATGATTCTTATTGCATCATGATCTGAAAAGGATGCATTGACTACTTCTGCTTTTCTGCACTGGATTGTGAGGTTTTATGCCCTAGTACATGGTCAATTTTTGAGTATGTGCCATATACTTTTGAGAAGAAAGTATATTCCCTTTTATCCCCATTCAGTTTTCTCCAGAGGTCTATCATATGTGCCTTTTCTAAAATTCTGTTTACCTCCTTAACTTTTTTCTTATTTAGTTTGAGGTTAGATTTATCAAGTTCAGAAAGGGGGAGGTTGAAGTCTCCCAATATTATACTTTTGCTGTCCAATTCTTCCTGTAACTCCCTTAACCTCTCCTCTAAGACTTTGTATGCCTTACCACTTGGTGCATATATGTTAAGCAATGATATTGCTTCATTGTTTATGGTGCCTTTTAGCAGGATATAATGTCCTTCCTTATCTCTTTTAATTGAATCTATCTTTACTTTTGCTTTGTCTGAGATTAGGATTGCTACACCTGCTTTTTTTACTTTAGCTGAGGCACAATATATTTTACTCCAGCCTTTTACCTTTACCCTATGCGTATCCCCCTGTTTCAAATGAGTTTCTTGTAAACAGCATATTGTAGGATTATGGTTTTTAATCCATTCTGCTATCTGCTTCTGTTTTGTGAGAATATTCATCCCCTGCACATTCAGAGTTATGATTTCTATCTGTGTCTTTTTCTCCATCCTAATTCCCCCTGTTTATGCTTTTATTTCTCCCTTTTCCCTTCTCCTCCTCAACAAAGTTTTTCTTTTGACCGCCGCTTTCCTCAGTTACCCCTCCCTCTTTATTCCTCTCCCTTATCTTACTTTTACCCACTTGCTACTTCTCCTCCCCCTTCTGACCACCCTCCTCCCTTTTTCCCCCCTTACCCTCCCACTTCCCGTAGGACAAGTTAGATTTCTAAACTTATCAGAGTATGTTATTCCCTTCTTGAACTAGATCAGATGACAGTAAAGCCCAAATACTGCTCTTCTCCCTCCCTTCTTTCCCTCTACTATAATATGTTTTTGTGCCACTTCCTTTGGCGTAATTTACCCTTTTCTACTACCCCCTTACCACTTCCCTCATAGCCCTCCCTTTATATCTCTTACTTATATTTTATATCTTTACATCAGTTAATTTATACAGGCATTCACAACCTATGTATATCCCTTTCAATTGTCATAATAGCTGTACCATTCATAAGAATGGTACATATGTGTGTGTGTGTGTGTGTGTGTGTGTGTATATATATATATATATGTATAAAACATACATCAGATGATATAATCCCACATAAAGATGTAAACAACCTACCCTTATTAGTTAATAAGTTTTGTGGGGTTTTTCCCCCTGGTTACCTTTTTATGTCTCTCTTGAGTTTTGTATTTGGAGATCAAATTTTCCATTGAGTTCTGGCATTTTCATCAGGAAGGTCTGGAATTCCCTTATTTCATTGAATGTCCATTGCCTTGCCTGGAAAATTATGCTTAGTTTTGCTGGGTAGTTGATCCTTGGTTGTAGTCCCAGCTCCTTTGCCCTTCGGAATATCATATTCCAATTTTCCTGTCTTTTAATGTGGAAGCTGAGAGATCCTGTGTGATCCTGACTGTAGTTCCACGATATTTGAATTGCTTCTTTTTGGCTGCTTGCAGTATTTTCTCCTTGAGTTTATAGCTCTGAAATTTGGCTATAATATTTCTTGGTGTTTTCAGTTTGGGATCTCTTTCAGGGGGTGATCGGTGAATTCCTTCAATGACTATTTTGCCCTCTGGTTCTAGGACCTCTGGGCAGTTGTCTTTGATAATTTCTTCGAAGATACTGTCAACGCTCTTTTTTTCATCGCGGATTTCTGGTAGACCAATAACTCTCAAATTGTCTCTCCTGGATCTATTTTCCAGATCAGTTGTTTTGCCAATCAGATATTTCACATTTTTTTCTATTTTTTCATTCTTTACGTTTTGTTTTATTACTTCTTGGTGCCTCATAGATTCATTAGCTTCCACTTGCTCAAGTCTAATTTTTAATGAGTTAGTGTTTACATTTTGCTTTTGAGTCTCCTTTTCCAATTGGTTGATTTTGCCTCTTAGGGTGTGATTTTCTCTCTCTAGATTCTGAATCTCTGCAGCCATTTCGCCAATCTTTTTTTCCATATTTTCTTTTAGCTCCCTAATTTGGTTTTTAAAATCCTCCTTTAGCTCTTCCAGCAGGGCTTTTTGGGCTGGAGACCAGTTCATATTACCTTTTGAGGTATCTGATGTATCTACAATGTCGTTACTTTCCTCTTGGATATTTGTATTTTGATCCTGCCTGTCTCCATAAAAAGAATCTATTGTCCTCAGTTTTTTTGTGTTCTTCTTCATGTTGGTTTGCCTTTTGCTGGCTTTACAATGAATTTCTATCTGTGGGTCTCAGGGCTTTCTGTCCCAGCTTTCTTATTCTGGGGGTTGTGAGTCTAGAATTATAACCTTCAGTTTCCTGAGGTGTGGGGGAGGGGTCTGGCTCCCTGGCATCTCACTCCCTGTGGGTGCTCTCCAGTACTTGCTTTTCAGCAATGGTCTCAGCTGTTTGTTGTTTGAGCTGACGTCTGGCACTTCCCCTGGGGGAGCAAGGTTACGTCTGGGCTGTTAGCGTTGACCCCTGCCGACTCTGCCCCTCTGGGACTAATGAGCTTCTAGTATTTGTCCTGTGAGGCCCCACTACTTTCTCCTCTGTTTCAGTTCTCTTTTTTTTTTCCCAGAGGAATTCTCTGGGTGCGGGGGGGAGGGATTAGAGCCTTTTACCTGGTCATTGAGTCTTCCGGAAGTTCCTGGGTTTTGCAAGCGTCAGGAGTGGATGTTTTCACGGCTGGTGGCGTTGTACTGCCTCTCATCGCTTCCACAGACTGCCGTCCTGTGTTGGGAGTCCTGGGGATCTCCGCCGGTTTCGGGCGCCCAGCTTTCTCCCAGCCTGTCTCCCACGTGGATTTCCCCGCCGGCCGCTTCCGCTTTGGTCTGGAGCAGCTCCGCAGCCGAGCACTCTCCGAGCCTACAGGATCGTGTCTTCAGCCTTTCTGACTCTCCCGGCTTGGAAACTGGCCCCACGCAGACTGCTCGCGGTTTCTGACTCTCTCAAATCTGCTCAAATTTACTTTTTTATGGGAATCTGACAGACCTTGTGAGAGAGCTCCAGTAAGACGCTGCCTTCATGCGGCCATCTTGGCTCCGCCCCCCTTATGACAACTTTTGATGAGATCAAGTCACCTGACTTAGATGACCTATATCTTTAAGTATTGAGAGAACTATCAGATGTGATTTCTGAGATACTGTCAAGGATCATTTTTTTTAAATGATGAATAGAATAAGTATCATGGAACCAATGAACAGGCAAATATCATTATGATAGGAAAGAAAGAGAGAGAAGAGGGGAAAGGGAGGGAACGAGGGAGGAAGGAAGGAAGGAAGGAAGGAAGAAGGAAGGAAGGAAGGAAGGAAAGAAGGGAGGGAGGAAAAGAGAGGCGAGAAGAGGTTTACCAAAACCTCTTGTAAAAAAATTATCTAATTCACAAATAATTAGAGAAATGCAAACTACAGGAACACGGGTGCTATCTCATAGAGATCAAAATTAACAAAGATAATAAAAGGAAAAGAAAAGAAAATTACAAATGATGGAGGGACATCAGAAAAACAAGCACAATAACTCCCTGTTGGTGGAGTTATAGATTTTTTGCATATTCTTTTACCTGGGAGAATCAGGAAAAATATATTCTGTTTTATAAGCCATGGTAATAAATGAAATTTCTATTTACTTTAGTGATGTTGTCATACATTTATTATATAAAGTATTTTCTATTACCTATTTCCTTATGTTATTAATCTTTGAATGGAAAGTGATACTATGATATAGTATATGATAAATGATAGGGTTTTTTTATTTTTTGAGAAAGGTGGTACTTTAATCACAGAGACATCATTTCTCAAGATATTATACTGCCAATATATTTGTTTTCACCCTCTATTTCTACTCAGGAAATTGTCTTTAAATGTATATACTCCACTTTAAACCTATCTTTTAGCAGTTCCAGATTAGAGCAAATTTTCCTCAAATATCTGGAGCTGCTGTGATTACAGACAGATATATCTGCTACTTCATGTTTATGGTGTAATACTATTGGCATTTTACTGGCATTTCCCATCTTCAGCTACATAAGCAACATGCATTTCAATCAGGAAAAAGATGAGGAAGAAAAGTCCCAGGTTACAATGTTAAAAAATATTTAATGGCTTTTGCAACAATCTTTGAAGTCTACCTCAGCCTCTAGACCAACTTTCTATTGATTTCCTAAATGTAAAATAGGAAATTTTTATTTCTTTTCCAATGAAATTTTGCATTCTGTGATTTTCTGTCAGATGGTATTAGTCATATTTCTGTGTTAACATTCTATCTAGATGAACTGGGCAATCATTTCTTTTATTAATTCAGCTTTTCATTTGATTTTTAAAGGAGATACCAGATGTTAATCACTTCTAGAAGCCCTCCTTTGGTTACCTATTCCCTTACAGATAAATCAAAGCCAATTATTTCCTGCTATTTTATTCTTTAGGGCTCCATGTATTGAAATTTCTCATTGTTAAAAAGCATCAAATAACACATCTGAGACTGACTTTAAAACCGTTCTTTCATCTTATAACATGAAACAGATTTATAATATATATCTCTTTAAATCAATGTTTTACAATGCTATGACCACTGTTTTAAAATTCTCTACATTGTGTTATTTTGGAAGATAATTATAAAGGAACTTAGAAGCTGCCTGATATCCTAGTAAGTGTCTATATTAATACAGAAACAATACACACAAAATATATTATTTTTTGTGTAATCTTCCATTAAATACCTTATAAGAAAGTAATGTTCTAATTGACTAATTCCAAAGAGTACCTAAGGAGCAACCTATTTTGCTGTTATATAAGAGAGTTAGAGAAATATCTTATAACTTAAAATATTGCCACTTGAAAACTTCCAATCTGAGGGTGGGTATGTATGCTACTAATAATCCTATTCCATGTTTATTGGTTTAATCACTGGATCTATAATTTCATTTTTTGGAAACACCTTCCGTTGGAATAGATAAACATGAATGCATTTCTTCACAATATGCACAAATTATGTCTATCCTTTCTCTGGATGTTTTAAAGAAAGTAGATAAAACGTACTGGATGTCTCCAAGCCTTGTCACATTTAAAATCCATTCAACTTGCATATATCACATGCTACCACATGCAAAACATTGGGCTAAGCATTGGGGATATATCAAAATACAAAAGAACCTCTCTAATTTGGTAAATTAGAGGTACATCAGCCTCAGTAAGACATTGTACCTACTATTACCATCAAAGCAATGGACATAGGTGGACTTCCTGGTTCCAGTTTTATTGCGCTCTCTACTACCATTCATTACTGAAGATATGAAGGCAGAAACAAAAATAGTGCCTGCTCACAAGAATCCTACATTTTACTGGGGAAATATTACATTCACACTTATACTTATAAGACAATATGACAAGGGCAGTCTTCAGATAATGTGGGGTCTATAAAAGGCTTTCTTTGATAGTTGGGCTACAACTTGTGCTTCGAAGAAAGTTGAGGATTCTAAGTGACAGAAATGAGAACTGATTGCATTCCACTCTTAGAAAGCAAAGTTAATACTGACATGGAGGAATGACACAGCATTGTGATTGAGAATTTGAATTATGTAGAAAGCTGCTGGACCTATATGTTCAAAAAAGGAGTAGCTAATACATGTGGATTTTCTTATGACACTCAACTTATCATTCAGAAAGTGAAGGAAGCATCTATACAATTTATCCTTTTCTTTATCTTCAACAAGGAAAAACTGGTTTCCAAAGTAACATACATGAGAGCCTGCAGGGAATATGAATATCTTAGAACATATGATGAAGCAGCAGCAAGTCACGTGTGTTCTAACGTATCTCCTATAAAAGTGGGTGAAAAGATTTCAAAATTTTAAAAAGAATGAGATGTGGGATAAAAGGCCTAAATTTCTATAGTGTGAGTTACCTCAGGAGACATGAAAAACTTTAAGGAATAAAAATCTAATGATACACATATAATCCATTCTAGTAAGCAAGGAAGGAAAAAACATTATTTAAAAAGATTGATGTGAATAAGCAGTAAGTCATGGACAAACTTAGGTTTTAAAGAGACACAGAAAGAAGATACGTTGAATGAAAACAAAAATGTGGCTTGAACCTACATGTATAGTACACTAACTCTCAGAATGAGGGGAGGCTGGAAGGAATCACAAAAATAGAACAAATGAAATGTTTTGAGATATATCAGAAAAAGAAAGAGCAACAAAGAGGAAGGACTTGTGCTCAAAACGACTGGGATAATGATAAAAGAAAAGTTTGCTTCAAGTATCTTTAAGGCCATGGTCACCACTCACTTTAATATGATTTAAAGTTTAAAAATGAATCTATTTTGTATCAAAAGCCCTACATTACATGCAGTTTATTTATTTATTTATTAGTTTACAACACTCAGTTACACAAGTTTTTGAGTTCCAAATTTTCTCTTTTTTGGCTGGGAAATTCTTTTTTTTTTTTTTTTACAGCCAGTGTCTCTGATAAAGGCCTCGTTTGTAAAAAATATAGAGAAATGAGTCAAATTTATGAGAATTCAAGTCATTCCCAATTGATAAATGTTCAACAATATGAACAGGCAGTTTTCAGGGGAAAAAAATTAAAGCTATCTGTATTCATATGGAAATGTTCTAAATCACTTTTGATTAAAGAAATGCAAATTTAAAAATTCTGATGTACCACCTTATACCTATCAAATTGGCTAATATGACAGAAAAGGAAATTGATAAATACTGGAGAATATGTGGGTTAAATAGGATGCTAATGCACCATCATTAACACAGCTCAACACATTAACAGATTAACACAGGTCAAGAGATAGGGCTTCTTCCTGAGAAATCAACACAGACCAACAGACAGGACTTCAGACTGAGAAATCAACACAGACCAACAGATAGGACTTCTGTCTGAGAAATTAACAAAGATCAACAGACAGGGAGCCAACATCACAAGCAGGTTTTCTGTTAGGCCTCCCCACAAGCAACTTCCCCTAGCTCCTCATGCTTGCTTCTCTCTCAGCTCTGCTTCTCTCTCTCTCCCCACACCTCTCCCTCCAAGCAATATATACTGTTTTCAAAGACTGCTGATTCAATCAAAGGCAAGAATCAATCAAACACACTTGATTGGTTTGTTGCTGAGAATTCCAAAAGAAATAAAAACAGCAAAAAGTCTCATTTTGCCTTCTTTACATTGTGTCATTTTTGTTATTCTTTTTGATGAAATTACTGATTTTTTTCTATGATTTGTTGTTTGATGCACTCAATCTTTAGGATTAGATTATTTAGTCTCCAATTTGTTTTTAACCTATTTTTCCATGACCCTTTATTACACATGAGTTTTATTGCATTGTGATCTGAAAAGAATGCATTTAATATTTCTGCCTTTCTGCATTTGATTGTGAGGTTTTTATGCCCTAATGTATGGTTAATTTTTGTGCAGGTTCCATATACCACTGAGAAAAAAGTATATTTGTTTTTATGCCAAACAGAGGTCTGTCATATCTAACTTTTCTAAAATTCTACTGATCTCATTAACTTCTTTCTTGTTTATTTTGTGGTTAGATTTAGCTACTTCTGAGAGAGGGAGGTTGAGTTCTCCCACTAGTATAGTTTTTCTGTCTTGGAATCACAAATTGAAGTAGCTTGGTGGAGGAGTAGATTGAGTGCAATGCCTAGAGTCATAAAGACCTGAGTTCAAATTTGGTCTCAGACTATCACTAGTTTTGTCGCCATAGGTAAAACACTTAACCTCTATTTCCCTGTTTCCTCATCTGTAAAATTGGGATAATCATAGTACCCACTTCAAAGGTTGTTGTAAGGACCAAATGAGATAATATTTGTAAACACAAAACAGTGTCAGTGCTTTAGGCATTGTATAAATGCCAGATATTACTATTATTTGAGGAAGTCTTTATAATATAGAAATGAGAATAAACATTTATGATACAAAAAAAGGGTAGGAAGCAATCTTTGGAGCTATCATAGTATTACAATATGGGGAAATATCAGATCGCTTTGTCAATTATGATGCTGTTTTGAAGGACTATCAAATCCCTTTCTCATGCCCAACTACTTTTATAGTATGTACTTTAAGAAATCTTTGAATATATTCATGTTTGTCAATGGATTTCCTTTTCCCCTACCTTGAGTAGATACTAGGACTAACACATAAACATTCAGAGAAGCATTTGTTATGAAATTGAGGAATTTAATTTGACCAAGTCTCCTCTTCATTTGTATCTTCCTCAATTTCAGGAAGCTCTCATCCTTCAGTGAGTGATCCTGCTTAAAGTGTTAACTTGATATGTGACCTCAGACAAGTTTTCCTCTTTTTGGGACTATGAAATTTGTTCAGCTAGCTCATAAATTTGTTAAAACCAAAATTATATTTTTCATTTAGTAAGGTTTCAGTTGGAATCTTAAAGCAATGCAAGCCATCATTCCATTCAGATTAATTATTCTTTTGATTTGCGCAGATGACTGGGTCTCAATCCAAAAGCTTTCTGAATCCTAGATGACCTCAAATCAAAAACTATATAAAAATTGGGATTGATTCTTCCTAGCTTTCAAAGTGAAATGTTTACTACTTTTCTCCAAAATAACAGTGAATAAAAATAAATGAACAATATAAATTATAAAATATGAATATTTATGTCCATTCTTATTGCATCAGAATAATGTATTTAATGATGTGTATCTTGCACTCTTTTTAAATGTCCATCAACTGTTTCTTTTTTTTCTCACTAAGCCTTTACAGCAAATATGATCATGGGATGTCTAATTCTTCAAGAATGCAGCCTATCATATTTGATGCTATGGTCACTAAAACACAATTAGTGAGAATTATTGTCTTGGCATTTATCATATTTTTTTGTTCAGAATACTGTGACTGTTAATGAAGGAGCAGACTATAATGAGAGAAAAAAATCAACTACAAAACCATTGGTAATTCACCTAGAATAGCTTCACTGAATATTAAGATGAATGATTACTAAATTTATTGTGATGATAAGGTTATATTATTTTTAAGATTTATATCCAAAAATGAAACTAATCACCAACTTTCCTGACAAGATTATACTAAGGACAATTGACTTTAATTTAGCATATTACAAGGAACAAAATTAGAATTTCTAAGTTTAGAACATAATTTGACATCTTTAAGTAGTAAAGTCTGACTAAAGAAAAATAAAGTGAGGTATCACATTACGGGGGAAAATTTTACTTCTCAGTAAAAAGCTAAAAATATAATATTATTGTTGGTAAAACATAATTTCCAGTGGAGGTAGCTATGTTTTCCATATTGATTTAAAATAAAAGAAGAACTTAATCAGTAAATTTGAATTACAGTGTTGACCTTTACAACTCTGGGAGGAGGGGGGAAACTTTTAGTGATGCTTGGAATATTCTTAAGATTTGGAGTTGGTGAAAGAAAGGATTGTTTCACAAAACTCACAGAGTATGTCTTAGAATGTTTCAGATAGTTATGAAAACATAAATATGTGAATTTTGCTAGTGTCACAAGTTTATGATAAGACAAAAGAAATTGCATCCTACTTGGCATCTTAGTTAATTAACATACCTGTTGACTGTTACTTTACAATGAAGAATTAAGGGGGCAGAGACAAGATAGCAGCTGGAAAGTGGGGACTTTCATGATCTCTCCTCTAGGTCCCTCCAAACACCTATAAAAATGGCTCTGAACAAATTCTAGAGCTGCAGGAACCAAGAAATAACAGAGGGAAGCAGGGCTCTAGCCCAGTAAACCCTGGATGCTTGCGGGGAAGGGTCTATCATATGGAACTGGGAGCAGAGCGGAGCAGAGCCCAGTGTGGGCCATGCCAGCACAAACCAGACTGGGAGCCTGGCAGAACAGGACACAGGGCCCTGAATTGTTGAGCTGTGGCAGTTACCAGACTTCTCAAGCCACAAACAACAAAGACAACAGAGAAGGTTAGTGAGTAGAACTGCTAGAACAGAGTGAAAGAAGTGTAAGGTGGGCCCCTGCCCAGGGGACATGGAAGTGGTACAGCTCTGGAACTCCTTCCAGCTGCAGTTGCTTCTAGCCCCAGGCCCATCAGGTGGGAGGAATTAAGCTGCGGTTTCAGTGGAGAGCCTACTTGGATCTGAGTCCCTGTCTGGGTTGGTGGTTCTTGGGGGAGAAAAGCACTGGTGTGGGAGAGCTTGCTGTGTAGAAATAGCTCTTAAAACAGCAGCACAAGGCTCCTAAAGCTTGGGACAAAGTACTCTCTAGTCTACACGCAGTCATACATTTACAAAAATCTCAAGGGTCATCTTCTTTAGGCTGTATGTTTTGGTCTTCTTTGTCACCAAAGAAAGAATCCAAAGTCTGAGACTGAATCTGGGCGCGTTTTCACTGCCTGGCCATATTCCCAACCAACTAACTTGACCCTTGAGTTTTTCAGTGGGGTATGACTGCTTGTAGACTAACGAGTTCTATGTTCCACGTTTGGGGGGGAGGTGCCAGCTCTGTCAGACCCGCACTACTCCTTCCCCAAGAACCCCCAACCCGAACTGGGCTTAGATCTTCAACAGGCTGTTGCACTCCTGCTCTGATCTGCCACTTAATTCCTCCCACCAGGTGGGCCTGGAGCCGGAAGTAACAACAGCTGTAGCGGCCCCACCTCCACTGCCCCCGGGGCTGGAAGCCGAACTGCGGACTCCTTCCACTCCCGCAGCTTTTCCCACTAACCTTCTCCGCAGTCTTTGGTATTTGTGGGTCGAGGGGTCTGGTAACTGCCGCAGCTCACTGAATCAGGGCACTAGGGCCCCCTCCGCCCGGCTTCTGGTCTGGATGGTCCATGCCGCTCAGGCTGGGCTCTGCTCCACTCCGTTCCAAGCTCCCAGCTCCCAGCTCCGTGTGGAATAGACCTCACCCAGAGACTATCCAGGCTGTCCTGGGCTGGAGCCTACATCAAAAACCTCCAAGAAAAACATGAACTGGCCCCAGGACATAGAAGAACTCAAAAAGAATTTGGAAAATCAAGTTAGAGAAGTAGAGGAAAAATTGGGAAGAGAAATGAGAAGGATGCGAGAAAACCATGAAAAACAAGTCAATGACTTGCTAAAGGAGACCCAAAAAATACTGAAAAATACACTGAAGAAAACAACACCTTAAAAAACAGACTAACTCAAATGGCAAAAGAGCTCCAAAAAGCCAATGAGGAGAAGAATGCCTTGAAAGGCAGAATAAGCCAAATGGAAAAGGAGGTCCAAAAGACCACTGAAGAAAATACTACTTTAAAAATTAGATTGGAGCAAGTGGAAGCTAGTGACTTTATGAGAAATCAGGATATTATAAAACAGAACCAAAGGAATGAAAAAATGGAAGGCAATGTGAAATATCTCCTTGGAAAAACCACTGACCTGGAAAATAGATTCAGGAGAGATAATTTAAAATTATTGGACTACCTGAAAGCCATAATCAAAAAAAGAGCCTAGATACCATCTTTCAAGAAATTATCAAGGAGAACTGCCCTGATATTCTAGAGCCACAGGGCAAAATAGAAATTGAAAGAATCCACCGATCGCCTCCTCAAATATATCCCAAAAACAAATCTCCTAGGAATATAGTCGCCAAATTCCAGAGCTCTCAGATCAAGGAGAAAATACTGCAAGCAGCCAGAAAGAAACAATTTGAGTATTGTGGAAACCCAATCAGAATAACCCGAGACCTGGCAGCTTCTACATTAAGACATCGAAGGGCTTGGAATGTGATATTCCGGAGGTCAATGGAGCTAGGATTAAAACCTAGAATCACCTACCCAGCAAAACTGAGTATCATGTTCCAAGGCAAAATATGGATTTTCAATAAATAGAGGACTTTCAAGCTTTCTCAGTGAAAAGACCAGAACTGAATAGAAAATTTGACTTTCAAACACAAGAATCAAGAGAAGCATGAAAAGGTAATCCAGAAATGGAAACTGCAAGGGACTTACTAAAGTTGAACTGTTTTGTTTACATTCCTACATGGAAAGATGATATGTATGATTCATGAGACCTCAGTATTATGGTAGTTGAAGGGAATATGCATATATATATGCACACACACACACACACACATATATATATGTTTATGTATATATATACGTGAATGTGTATGTATGTATCTATGTGTATATGTATGTATATATGTGTATGTATATATATATATATGTGTGTGTGTGTGTGTGTGTGTGTGTTTATATATATATGTATATGTAAAAGAGAGAGAGCAGACACAGGGTGAGTTGAAGATGAAGGGAAGATATCTAAAAGAAATAAAATGAAATTAAGGGATGAGAGAGCAACATACTGAGAGAGGGAGATAGGGAGAGATAGAATGGGGTGGATTATCTTGCATAAAGGTGGCAAGAGTAAGCAGTTCTGTGGGAGGAGGGGAGAGGGCAGGTGAGGGGGGAATGAGTGAACCTTGCTACCAACAGATCTGGCCTGAGGGGGAATACCATACATACTCAGTTGGGTATCTTACCCCACAGGAAAGAAGAGGGAGGAAGATAAAAGAAAATAAAAGGTTGGGATGATGGAGGGGAGGGCAGATGGGGGTGGAGGTAATCAAAACAAACACTTTTGAAAGGGGACAGGGTCAAGGGAGAAAATTCAATAAAGCGGGATGGGTTGGGAAGGAGCAAAATGTAGTTAGCCTTTCATAACATGAGTATTGTGGAAGGGTTATACATAATGATACATGTGTGGCCTAGGTTGAATTGCTCAACTTCTTAGGGAGGGTGGGTGAGAAGGGAAGAGGGGAGAGAATTTGGAACTCAAAGTTTTAAAATCAGATGTTCAAAAACAAAAAAATTTTTTGCTTGCAACTAAAAAATAAGATACACAGGCAATGGGGCGTAGAAATTTATCTTGCCCTACAAGAAGGGAAGGGAAGAGGGGATAAGAGGGGAGGTGGGTGATAGAGGGGAGGGCTGACTGGGGAACAGGGCAACCAGAATATGGGCCATCTTGGAGTGGGGGGGAGGGTGGGGATGGGGATAAAATTTGTAATTTGAACTGTTGTGAAAATCAATGCTGAAAATCAAATATGTTAAATAAATAAATTTAAATCAAAAATATAAAAGCTCTTTCCTTTTGCAGTTGATGTGGGAAAAACGGGGAGCGTGACTCTGGGCCAGCCCTTGCTCTCAGGCCGAGCCCAGGTATAAAAAGAACCTGTGCTTTCCCGGCAGCCTCCTGGGTCCCAGCAGCCTGTGCATCTTACGCCCCCACAGAATCTGCTAGCTGGGGTGTTAATACAGATTGGACTGGGAAGAATAAAGGGCTGGGTATAGCTTGAGGCATATCACTGCTACTGGCATAAAGGAGTCTTGCATGGACCATATATCCACTATTGGAAAAGAGACTCTCCATCTTGCAGAAACCAGAACAAGCCCATCACAGACGGAGAAGACTGTCCCCGAGATACTTATTGATGCAAAAGAGATTGTGGCTAGGATTACTGCCAAAGCTTCAAGTGAGCCTATCAACCAAGAGAGAATGAGCATACCACAAGTACCACAGGAGATACCACCTTCATCTAAAGAGATCATACCTGACAAAGCACAACCATCAAAAGAAAGTGATTCATTACTGAATGCCAGTAGTGGTTACTCGAGCAAGGATGATGCCATAAGCATCAGTAATGTGAGCACAAGGTCTGTGTCTAATGAAGAGAAAATCTTGTCGGGAATCCAAGAGGAGAAACAAACACTAGAACAATTAAAAATGACTGTGGACAAATACTTCCCACTCTCACCAAATGAGGAGGAAGATGGAGGTTATTTTGGACTCATGTCTTCCAAAGGCACAGCCTACTTCACATCACTAGGTTCTCTGCCAAGCCACCTCCAGCCCCAGGCATATAAGCATGCATTGGAAAATATCAGAGGGGCCAAGAACAACATGAGAAACCTCTCGTACCACCTCTATGAAGCAATTGAATGGACTTACCAAAGAAGGCAAGGTTCTGAGGATGGGCAGAATCGCTATATGGCCCTATTACAGCTGTGGATCAAGTGGAGTAGGAGCCTGTCCGAAAATGTCGATGGCAGTACAAAGCTCTTGGAAATCCAGACTCTGGCCATGTCCCGTATCATTGCTCTGAAATTTGAGTCGGACTTCAGGGACCTCATGTGTCAAGTCCAAGGTCTCTCAAGCAGTATACAAATACAAGACAAGCTCCAACAGGTTTCTCATAACATGCACGAGCTTTACACCACCCTTTCACTAAATAATAGGTTTGAAGATCTAGACCAGCATCATCTGGCCCAGCTCACTCAAGCCCAGGGAATTATAGAAGAATTGTTTTGTTTCTTAGAAGGTAGTATTCCTTCTGGTTGAAGTGTAGGACCACTTTCCCCCTCTCAATATCCCATCACAGGCAATGGCATTCCTTAAAGAAAAAAAATCTTGAAATAAGATATGGAATCAGGTTGATACTTTCAGATTCATGGTGAACGGTCTTCTGCCAGTTCATACTTAATAACTGCACTCTGTATATTTTTCACATTATGCCAATAAAGTCACATTGAAAATTAAAAAAAAAAATCTCAAGGGTCAAGTAGTTGTCTGGGAACATGAACAGGAAGCAAAAATGGACCCAGATTCAAAATCAGACTTTGGAATCTTTTTTTGGTGACAAAGAAGACCAAAACATACAGTCAGAAGAAGTTAACAAAGTCAAAGAGCCTACATCAAAAGCCTCCAAGAAAAATATGAACTGCTCTCAGGCCATGGAAGAGCTCAAAAAGAGTTGGAAAAGCAAGTAAGAGAAGTAGAGGAAAAATTGGGAAGAGAAATGAAAGTGATGAAAGAAAACCATGAAAAACAAGTCAATGACTTGCTAAAGGAGACCCAAAAAATACTGTAGAAAATAACACCTTAAAAATAGAATAACTCAAATGGCAAAAGAGCTCCAAAAAGCCAGTGAGGAGAAGAATGCCTTGAAAGGCAGAAATAACCAAATTGAAAAGGAGGTCCAAAAGACCACTTAAAATATTACCGCCTTAAAAATTAGATTGGAGCAAGTAGAAGCTTGGGACTTTATGAGAAATCAAGATATTATAAAACAGAACCAAAGGAATGAAAAAATGGAAGACAATGTGAAATATCTCATTGGGAAAAAAAAAACACTGACCTGGAAAATGGATCCAGGAGAGATAATTTAAAAATTATTGGACTAACTGAAAGCCACGATCAAAAAAAGATCCTAGATATCATCTTTCAAGAAATTATCAAGAAGAACTGCCCTGATATTTTAGAGCCAGAGAGTAAAATAGAAATTAAAAGAATACACCAATTACCTCCTGAAAAAGATCCCAAAAAGAAAACTCCTAGGAATATTGTTGCCAAATTCCAAAGCTAACAGATCAAGGAGAAAATTCTGCCAGCATCCAGAAGGAAACAATTTGAGTATTGTGGAAAGAAAATCAGGATAATACAAGATCTAGCAGCTTCAACTTTAAGGGATCGAAGGGCTGGGAATATGATATTCCAGAGGTCAATTCTTAGATTAAAACCAAGAATCACCTACCCAGCAAAACTGAGTATCATGCTCCAAGGCAACATATGGATTTTCAACAAAAGAGAGGACTTTCAAGTTTTTGCAGTGAAAAGATCAGAAGCTGAATAGAAAACTTGACTTTCAAACACAAGAATCAAGAGAATCATGGAAAGGTAAACAAGAAAAAGAAATCATAAGGGACTTACTAAAGTTGAACTGTTTTGTTTACATTCCTACATGGAAAGATAAAGTGTGTAATTCATGAGACCTCAGTATTAGGATAGCTGAAGGGAATATACATGCATACATACACACACACACATAGACATGCACACACATATATGTATGTATGTTTGTATATATATATATATATATATATATATATATATATATATATGCATAGACAGAAGGCACAGGGTGAGTTGAATATGAAGGGATGATATCAAAAAATAAAATCAAATTAAAGGATGAGAGAGGAATATTTTGAGAGAGGGAGAAAAGAAGAGATAGAATGGGGTAAATTACCTCACATGAAAGTGACAAGAAAAAGCAGTTAGTTGGAAGGGAAGAGGGGGCAGGTAAAGGAGAATGAGTGAATCTTGCTCTCATCAGATTTGACTTGAGGCAGGAATACTATACACACTCCACTGGGTGTCTTACCCCACATGAAAGTAGGGGGAAGGGAATTAAAAAGGGGGACAATAGAAGGGAGGGAAGATAGTGGGAAGAAGTAATCAAAAGCCAACACTTTTGAAAAGGGACAGGGTCAAGGGAGAAAACTGAATAAAAGGGGACAGGATAGGAGGGAGGGAAATATAGTTAGTCTTTCAAAACATGACTATTTATGGGAGTGTTTTGCATAATGACACATGTGTGACCTATGTTGAATTGTTTGCCTTGTTTGGGAGAGTGGGTGGGGAGGGAGGAGGAGAGAGAATTTGGAACTTAAAGTTTTAAAAGCAGATGTTTGAAAAAAAAGGGGTTTTTTTTGCATGCCATGGGAAAATAAGATATACAGGCAATGGGGCATGGAAATCTCTCTTGCCGTAGAAGAAAGTAAGGGGAAAAGGGATGGGGTGGAGGCGAAGGTGGGTGATAGAAGGGAGGGCTGACTGGGGAATGAGGCAATCAGAATATATGCTGTCTTGAAGTGGTGGGGGGAGGGTATTAATGGGGAGAAAATTTGTAACTTGAAATCTTGTGGAAATCAATGCTGAAAACTAAAAAAAATCAAATAAAAAAAGAAATCATAAAAAATAAAATAAAAAGTTGACAAGTGGAATAGATAGATAGATAGATAGATAGATAGATAGATGAACAATAGATATAGATAGCCACTTAAAAAATCTTGTATCATGCCATATAAAGTAGATGGAAATATATATTCTGATCAGATGTAAAGTTGATTTCAGTTACAAAAGTGGTTTGTCAGAAACATTAAGATATATTCCTGAGCCCAAGACTCTTTGGAAGATCAGCAGGAAGGATCTGTTACACCAGGGTGGGAGGGAAGCTCAGTACAACACTCTATGCAGGCGTAGACCTGACATCAGGAGTCCCAAAGGGAACTTCTGGGCAACTGGGTCAGTGGCAGCAGTTGTGGTTTACAGACCACTCAGCCCACAGATGTCACAGACAGATCTGTCACATATGACTGAGAGTGGAGTACAGTCTAGCACAGGCTGCACCAGTACAGTCCTGGCCCAAGAAAACCAGGAGCAGGTTTTATCCCACAGATAGTAAAGGGTTTAACTGGTCAGAAGGATATTACTGAGATCTCTTTGTGAGCACTAGCAGCAGGACTCTGTTATTTTGCCCATACTCAGATTGGGGTTGCAGTCCAGGGTGGTAGTCCTAGGGTGAGAAGGAGCACTAAAACACCAGAGCTTGCAGCCACAGGGGAGGGAAAGCCCTACTCACAGTTCCAGAAGAGAAGAGAGTGCCTCTGGTAGTTCACAGAGCAGAACTCAGGCCAGGACAGTAGTAAACACCTCTCCTAAGACCATACCACCTTAAAAGAAATGAACACTTATAAGTCCCTAGAAGTATCTCTGAAAACAGCTGCACAAACCCCCTGAAACTTGGGATAGTGTGCCCTCCATCCTGGAAGCAGAGGAAGCAGAGCCTTACTTTAACAAAGATTTCAAAGTCAAGCGATAGGCTGAGAAAATGAGAAAAAAAATTCTGACCATTGATAGTTACTATGGTAACAAGGAAGATCAGAACACACACTCAAAAGATAATGAAGTCAAAGCTCTTATATCTAAAGCCACCAACAAAAATGAGAATTGGTCTCAGGCCATGGAAAAGCTTAAAAAGAATATGGCAACAAGTAAGAGAGATGTAGGAAAAATTGGGAAGAGAAATGAGAGTGATTCAAGAAAATCATGAAAACTGAGTCCATAGCTTGGTAAAAGAGACAAAAAAGTACTGAAGAAAACAGCAACTTAAAAAGCAGACTGGGCCACATGGCAAAAGAGGTATTAAAAAGCCAATGAATAGAAGAATGTTTTAAAAAGCAGAGTTGGCCAAATGGAAAAAGAAGCAGAAAAATTTGCTGATAAAGAAACAAATACTCTTAAAAAGTAGAATTTGATAAATGGAAAAGGAAGTATAAAAACGCACTGAAGAAAATAATTTTTAAAAAATTATTGTTGAGGAAATGGAAGCAAATGACTTTATGAGAAATCAAGAAACACCAAAACCAAAACAAAAGAATGAACAAATAGAAGCAATGTGAAATACCTCATTGGGAAAAAAAACTGACCTGGAAAATAGATCTAAGAGAGGTAATTTTAAAAATTATTGGGCTTGCTGAAAACCATGATCAATAAAAGAGTGTAGACATCTTTTTTCATGAAATAATCAATGAAAATTAATGTTCTAAAGCCAGAGGGTAAAATAGAAATCTAAGGAATCCTCTGATCACCTCCTGAAAGAGATTCCAAAATGAAAACTCCCAAGAATATTAGAGCAAAATTCCAGACCTCAGGTCAAGGAGAAAACATTGCAAGTAGCCAGAAAGAAAAAAAGAAAGTATTGTAGAGCCACCTTAAGGATAATATAAGATGTAGCAGTTTCCACTTTAAAGGATTGGAAGGCTTGGAATGATATTCTGGAAGGAAAAGGAGCTAGGATTGCAATCAAGAGTCACCTACACAGCAAAACTAAGTTTAATTTTTCTGGAGGAAAAATGGGCATTCAATGAAATAGAGGAGTTTCAGGTATTTTTGATGAAAAGGGTAAAGCTGAACAGCAAATTTTACTTTCCAATTTCAACACTAGAGAAGTATAGAAAGGTAAACATGAAAGTGAAATTATAAGGGACATAACAAAGTTCAACTGTTTTCATTCCTACTTGGAAAGATAACATCGTAACTTATATAGACAGAGGTTGAATATGAAAGAATAAAACAAAAAAAATAAATTAAGGAGTGAGGAGGGATGTAATGAGAGAAAAGTAAAGTGAGAGGTAGAAAGTGGTAAATTATCTTACACAAAAGAGGCAAGAAGTAACTTTTACATTAGAGGCATAAATCTCAGAGGTGAGGGGAAGTGAGTGAACCTTACTTTCATCAGAATGGGCTCAAGCAGGAATAACACACACACAAAATTGAGTATAGAATTATATTTTACACTTTAAGAAAGTAAGAGCAGAAGAGAATAAAAGAAGAGGGTGATAGAAAGGATGCTAGATGGGGGAGGGGTAGTCAAAAACAAAACACTTTTGAAGAGGGACACGGTGAAAGGATAAAGTAATAATAGAAATAAATGGGGAATAGGACAGAGGGAAATACAGTTAACAATAGTAACTATGAAAAAAAATTAAAGCAATATCTCTAATAAAGGCCTCATCTCTCAAACATACAGAGAACTGAGTCAAATTTATAAAAAAATAAGTGCCATTACCCAATTGATAAATGATTAAAAGATATCAAAAGTTTTCAGATAAAATAATCAAAGCTATCTATAGCTTTATGAAAAAATGCTGTAACTCACTATTGATTAGGGAAATGTAAATTACAACAAATTTGAGGTACTACTTCCAGTCCATTAGATTGGCCAATGGAATAGGAAAGGAAAATGAAAAATAGTGGAGGAGATGTGGGAAAAGTGCCACATTAATGCACTTTTAGTGGAGTCATTTACTGATTCAACCATTCTGTAGAGCAATTTGGAACTGTGCCCAAAGGGTTATAAAACCATTCACACCCTTTGATCTAGCAATACCACTATTAAATCTGTATCCCAAAAGAGATAAAGAGAAAAGGGGAAAAGGAACTATAGGTACAAAAATATTTACAGCAGCTCTTTTCTAGTCCAAAGAATTGCAAATTGAAGGGATGCCCATAGGTTAGTGAATAGCTGAAAAAGTTGTGGTATGTCATGATGATGGAATACTATTGTGTTATGTAAGATGAAGAGCAGTATGTTCTCAGAAAAACCTGGAAAGATTTAAGTGAGCTGATGCAAAGTGAAATGTACTGTGTGCAAAGTAACAGCAATATTGTAAGATGATCAGCTATGAATGACTTAGCTATTCTCAGCAATACAATGATCCAAGCAAGAGAACTCGGAAGGACTAGAAGGAAAAATGCTATCAAACCCCAGAGAACAAATTGATGGTGTCTTAACACAGATTGAAGCATACACACACACACACACACACACACACACACACACACACTCACACACATATATATGCATGTATGTATGTATATATGTGCTTGTGTATTTACATTCCTTACTTTTCTTGAGAGGTTTTTTTTGTTCTGTTTTCTTTCACAACATGACTATTATGGAAATGTTTTGCATGACTAAACATGTATAATCAATATCAAATTGCTTGCCTTCTCAATGATGGTAGTTTGGGAGGGAGTAAGGGAGAGATTTTGCAATTCAAAAGTTTTTAAAATGAATGTTTAAAATTATTTTTATATGTAACTGGGGAAAATAAAATACTAAATGAAAAAAAGTATATTCATATGCTGTCAGGCTTATTTAAAAATTATTTTGGTCAAATTTTGTGTGATCAAAAATTCATTTGACCCTGCATAAATTGTCCCTAAGAATTAAATCTATGTTGAGAGAAATAAAGAACTTGGTAGTGGTGGTTGTAGTTTGTGGAGTTTTTTGGCCTATGATTTCATCTTCATGATGTGAAAATGTCCTTTATTAAAGGAAATTGACAACCCATTTGTAATTAATACTTAAAAGTTGTATGAGGATGTGTAGGAGGGGAAAGGGATAAGCATTTGCTTGTTTTATATTTAATAAGCTCAATATTTCTTATTAAATATGGAGCAAGTTTCTTTCATTGGTAAAACACCAGGAAGCCATGGTCACCTGCAGGTATAAACACAAGTAATCAGACAACAAAGGTAAGGGGTGTTAACTCCGTCAAAAGCTTGGCAATTACCTTTTCTTAAGTTAAATTTCACTTCAGTTTATCTCAATATAACTCTTCAACCAGCCTTGATCTCACTGGGGGTTGGGAGTAGGAGGTGACTCTGGGTCTGTGTGATGATTGTCAAGTACCCAAAGCTCTTCAGATAAAAGAGATATTAGTGCAAAATACTAATAAGCATTATAATTATAAGTGGCCCCAGCATGATTGTGTTTGCCGGCATCAGAAACAGGGAAATAGTGTGAGGTTTCAACTTCAAACCGACAATAAAAGAAAAGCACTTGGAGCTTTGGGAAGCAGTGTCGGAGTTGGGTAAGCAGCACAGCCTTTGAAGTGATGTGATTTTTATTCCTAGGAACAACCATGAAAGGAATGAGGATTGACCTTAAGTGAAAAGTCAGATAAAGAGGGTAATTTAAAGCAATAGAACTCCAAGGGAATTGAACTGAATGATAAGGGTCTAGGCCAGATTAATGGCAGTGCAATTAACCAGAATACCATGGAGATTCAGTAAGACTGATTAGAATGGAGAAGATTTTTTTAAATAGGTAGATGAAAGCAAATGTCATAATTGCATTAGTGCCATTCCCCTTTCATGGAGACATCAGGAAATTGTACACAGTTCATTTTTATGTTTTTATTTTCATGTTTTGTATTTTTCTATTGTCTTATGATAGCAGCTGCACCATGGTCATCAAACAAATATTTTCCCTAATGTGTTTCCCATGAGCATCATACATTCATGATATAATGCCTAAAATGAGATGAGATGGTTGCTTATTACATCCTCTGTCAATGTACAATTGCCCTCATAGTGTATTATTTATTGTGTTCCAGACATATTAACAGGACCTCTCAGTGATACTTATTCCCATTACCTTTGACAAATATGAAGGCCATGCACAGTGTACAGATAGGGCTCATGTTTCTGGATTTCTTGGCATTTCTAATTCAAATGTCAAATTTAATAGTTATATAAGAGAATGTTTTATACTGAATAGAATAAATGAACTTTCTAGAGGATATTGTGACCTATGTATTAATGAATTTCAAGAATGTGGAAAAGGTAAAAATAGTTCCTTGTAATTTTCTTATAAAAGCCTTTTTATAAGAAAGATTAATTTACATCAAACAAATTATATCTGTACAAATAGGCTCATCAAAATAACTCAATTGAGAATCAATACTCTTATGTATATCAAAGGATATAGTCAGAGAAAATTGTTAGAGATAATTTACTCCAATTTTCTCACTTTCCATACAAAGAAATTGAGGTGTAAAGATTTAAGGTCCCAAAATAGTAAAAAAAAATTGAGACTTGAATTGAGTCATTTAATTAAATAAGTTATTGCATCCATTGACTTCTAAGTGTGTATATTCTTTTCATGCCTTCGATAAGGTTTCAAAACTTTTTTTTTATTTTTTTTAATTTATTTATTTAACATATTTGGTTTTCAGCATTGATTTTCACAACAGTTTGAATTACAAATTTTCTCCCCATTTCTACCCTCCCCCCTCCTCCAAGATGGCAGTATATTCTGGTTGCCCTGTTCCCCAGTCAGCCCTCCCCTCTGTCACCCCACTCCCCTCCCATCCCCTTTTCCCTTCCTCTTGTAGGGCAAGATAAATTTCTACGCCCCATTGCCTGTGTATCTTATTTTTTAGTTGCATGCAAAAACTTTTTTTTTGTTTTTGAACATCTGATTTTAAAACTTTGAGTTTCAAATTCTCTCCCCTCTTCCCTTCCCACACACCCTCCCTAAGAAGTCGAGCACTTCAACCTAGGCCAGGCATGCATCATTATTTATAATCCTTCCACAATACTCATGTTGTGAAAGGCTAACTACATTTTGCTCCTTCCCAACCCATCCCGCTTTATTGAATTTTGTCCCTTGACCCTGTCCCCTTTCCAAAGTATTTCTTTTGATTACCTCCACCCCCATCTGCCCTCCCCTCCATCATCCCCCCCCTTTTATTTTTTTTTATCTTCCTCCCTCTTCTTTCCTGTGGGGTAAGATACCCAACTGAGTATGTATGGTATTCCCTCCTCAGGCCGAATCTAATAAGAGCAAGGTTCACTCATTCCCCCCTCACCTGTCCTCTCCCCTCCTCCCACAAAACTGCTTCCTCTTGCCACCTTTATGCGATATAATCCACCCCAGTCTATCTCTCCCTATCTCCCTCTCTCAGTATGTTGCTCTCTCATCCCTTAATTTCATTTTATTTCTTTTAGATATCTTCCCTTCATCTTCAACTCACCCTGTGTCTGTTCTCTCTCTTTTACATACATATATATATATATATATATATACACACACACACACATATATATGTATATACATATATAAAAGCACACACATATATATATATACCTACATACGCATGCATACATATACACATAGATACATACATACATACACATTCACTTATATATATACATAAACATATATATATGCATATTCCCTTCAACTACCCTAATACTGAGGTCTCGTGAATCATACACATCATCTTTCTATGTAGGAATGTAAACAAAACAGTTCAACTTTAGTAAGTCCCTTGCAATTTCCGTTTCTTGATTACCTTTTCATGCTTCCTTGATTCTTGTGTTTGAAAGTCAAATTTTCTATTCAGTTCTGGTCTTTTCACTGAGAAAGCTTGAAAGTCCTCTATTTTATTGAAAATCCATATTTTGCCTTGGAGCATGATACTCAGTTTTGCTGGGTAGGTGATTCTAGGTTTTAATCCTAGATCCATTGACCTCCGGAATATCGCATTCCAAGCCCTTCGATCTCTTAATGTAGAAGCTGCCAGGTCTTGGGTTATTCTGATTGGGTTTCCACAATACTCAAATTGTTTCTTTCTGGCTGCTTGCAGTATTTTCTCCTTGATCTGGGAGCTTTGGAATTTGGCAACAATATTCCTAGGAGATTTCTTTTGGGGATCTATTTCAGGAGGCGATCGATGGATTCTTTCAATTTCTATTTTGCCCTGTGGCTCTAGAATATCAGGGCAGTTCTCCTTGATAATTTCTTGAAAGATGGTATCTAAGTTCTGTTTTTGATCTTGGCTTTCAGGTAGTCCAATAATTTTTAAATTATCTCTCCTGGATCTATTTTCCAAGTCAGTGGTTTTTCCAAGGAGATATTTCACATTGTCTTCCATTTTTTCATTCCTTTGGTTCTGTTTTATAATATCCTGACTTCTCATAAAGTCACTAACTTCCACTTGCTCCAATCTAATTTTTAAAGTAGTATTTTCTTCAGTGGTCTTTTGGACCTCCTTTTCCATTTGGCTAATTCTGCCTTTCAAGGCATTCTTCTCCTCATTGGCTTTTTGGAGCTCTTTTGCCATTTGAGTTAGTCTGTTTTTTAAGGTGCTGTTTTCTTCAGTGTATTTTTCAAGTATTTTTTGGGTCTCCTTTAGCAAGTCATTGACTTGTTTTTCATGGTTTTCTCGCATCCTTCTCATTTCTCTTCCCAATTTTTCCTCTACATCTCTAACTTGCTTTTTCCAACTCCTTCTTGAGCTCTTCCATGGCCTGGGACCAGTTCCTGTTTTTCTTGGAGGTTTCTGTTGTAGGCTCTTTGACTTTATTAATTTCTTCTGTCTGTATGTTTTGGTCTTCTTTGTCAGCAAAGAAAGAATGCAAAGTCTGAGACTGAATTCTGGTGCGTTTTCGCTGCCTGGCCATATTCCCAGCCAACTAACTTGACCCTTGAGTTTTTCAGTGGGGTACGACTGCTTGTAGATTACAGAGTTCTTTGTTCCAAGTTTGGGGGGGAGGTGCCAGCTCTGTCAGACCCACACTACTTCTTCCCCAAGAACCCCCAGTCCAGACTGGGCTTAGATCTTCAGCAGGCTGTTGCACCCCTGCTCTGATCCGCCACTTAATTCCTCCCACCAGGTGGGCCTGGAGCCGGAAGTAACAACAGCTGTAGCTGCCCCACTTCCGCTTTCCACCAAACCACGAACTCCTTCCACTCCCACAGCTTTTCCCACTAACCTTCTCCGCAGTCTTTCGTGTTTGTGGGTTGAGAAGTCTCGTAACTGTCGCAGCTCACTGAATCAGTTCGCTAGGGCCCCCTTCCGCCCGGCTTCTGGTCTGGATGGTCCACGCCGCTCAGGCTGGGCTCTGCTACATTCCATTCCCAGCTCCCAGCTCCCAGCTCCGAGCTCTGTGTGGGATAGACCTCACCCAGAGACCATCCAGGCTGTCCTGGGCTGGAGTTCTACTTCCCTCTGCTGTTTTGTGGGTTCAGCCGTCCTATAATTGGTTCAGAGCCATTTTTTATAAGTTTTTGGAGGGTGTCCGTACCTAGCTCACATTATTCCCTGCTTACCAGCCGCCATCTTGGCTCCGCCCCCCTCAAGGTTTCAAAACTTAAACAATTATAAGAAACCCTTGAACACAAGATTGCTTTTGACTTGTCAGTTAAAAGTCTTAGTAAGCCCTCCTAATATTACCCCCTTTCTAGTGGTCACTGTATTGTTAAGAAAGACATGATAATCAACAACTTAATTCAAGGAAGGATCAGAACTTGAGTAGTCTTTTGGACCTCCTTTACCATTTGGGTAATTCTGCCTTTCAAGGCATTCTTCTCCTCATTGGCTTTTTGGAGCTCTTTTGCCATTTGAGTTAGTCTGTTTTTTAAAGTGCTGTTTTCTTCAATATTTTTTTCAGTATTTTTTTGGGTCTCCTTTAGCAGTCGTTGACTTATTTTTCATGGTTTGCTTGCATCATTCTCATTTCTCTTCCCAATTTTTCCTCTACTTCTCTAACTTGCTTTTCCAAATCCTTTTTCAGCTCTTCATGGCCTGAGAGCAGTTCATGTTTTTCTTGGAGGCTTTTGGTGTAGGCTCTTTAACTTTGTTGACTTCTTCAGGCTGTATGTTTTGGTCTTCTTTGTCACCAAAGAAAGATTCCACAGTCTGAGACTGAATCTGAGTGCATTTTCACTGCCTGGCCACGTTCTCAGCCAACTTACTTGACCCTTGAGTTTTTCGTCGGGGTATGACTGCTTGTAGAGCAAAGAGTACTTTGTTCCAAGCTTGAGGGGATCAGCTGTTGATTTCAGAGTTATTTCTATACAGCCAGTTCTGCCACACCAGCATTCCTCCTTCCTCAAAAACCACCAACCTGGACCTGATGCAAATCTTAAGCAGGCTCTGCACTCCTGTTCTGATCTGCCACTTAATTCCTCCCAGCAGGTGGGCCTGGGGCTGGAAGTAACTGCAGCTGTAGTTCTGTAGCTGCACCACCCCCGCTTCCCCTGGGGTAGTGGCCAAACACGAACTCTGTCCCCCACAGCTTTTCCCATTAACCTTCTCTGTTGTCTTTGGTGTTTGTGGGTTGAGAAGTCTGGTAACTGCCACAGCTCCCTGATTCAGGGTGCTAAGGCTGGTTCCACCTGGCTCCTGGTCTGGTTGGTCCTGCCACCCCCCACGCTGGGCTCCACTCCCCTCTGCTCTGTGCATGATAGACCTCATCCAGTAACCATCCAGGCTGTCCTGGGCTGGATCCCTGCTTCCCTCTGCTATTTTGTGGGTTCTGCAGGTCTAGAATTTGTTCAGAGCCATTTTTTATAGGTTTTTGGAGAGATGTGGTGGGGAGCTCACTCAAGTCCCTGCTTTCCAGCCACCATCTTGGCTCTGCCCCCCAGGATCAGAACTTGGAATGGGAAATTTCAACTCTCTGTTTAAATTCATACTTTAAAGGTGGTTTTATCTTTCCTTCCATTGGTGATTACTGATATAAGAGTAAAGCTTTTCACGTACTTCAGGTTTTTTTTTTTAATACTACTGCTAAGTTAAGATCTTTATATTACCCATTAAAATAACCACCCATAGTAAAGAACCATGCCCAAAGTGTCTTGGGATAAAAGTTCAAAATCTTTTAAGAGTTTAGTACTTTTATGTTGATTATGCAACCTTTAAAACTGCACTACTCCAGTTGGCATTAATCAATCTATTGAACTTCTTAAGCATTCAGGGTTTTTGTCTTGTTTTCTAGAAATAATTCATCAAATTATTTTTCCATTTATAACTACACTGCAAATAAACAACATGCAATTTTAGTAATGCTTTGGGTACCAAAATTTAGATTTTGATAAACATTTCATTGTGGGGAAGGATGTGATTATTTCTGAGGAAATATATGATTAAGCATCTATTGGGGTGGTTTTTTAAATAATCTTGGTACACTTGGAGTTGCTGTAGGTATTTTCTTTTCCCATCCTACTCTCCACAACTACCCCCACCCCAATTACATTGGAGGTTTTTTCATTTTTGGAGGAAAATGGGAAAAGAAAATTTTGAAAGTCACTCTTTTTCAGAAGTATCTTGGGAAGAAAATCACATTTTCTTACTACCATGAGAAATGTAAATAACCAAAAGGTAAGATTCCATTTTGGAAAAAAAAGATAGCTATATTTAGAAGCATATATGTGTGTGTGTATATATATATATACACACACACATATATATACATATACACATACACATATTTCATCAGAATGTAAACAGCAAAGAAAAAGAAGTTTGGGAAATTCTTGAAGTTATTCAAAATTTTGTGGAAACTTATTTTGATAATTAGGCCTACAACTCTGGCAGTTTGAAAGGCTTTGAGAATGGGTGCAAGATGTTTCCTGTTTCACTAAGTTCAGAAACTTAAGACAAAAAAGTTTGCCAACAGATTTTTTTTCTTTTCCGATCATGGCAATACATGAGGCTTGTCAGCTAAAACGAACATTGTGTGATTATTGTTGGTGTATGCAGTACCCACATGTCGAAACTTTGAAGAGTCAAAAAGGAGAAAGTGGCATTAAATAAGCAAATTAATTTAGGTACTGTTGTCATTTTTAATTATACTGGCTCGTTCTGCAGTATGCAATGAACATTTTTCAAATCATTTAGATATGACTTTATTTGTGTAAGAAAGTGTTTTATAATTGTGTTTATACATTACTTCAGTTTGCTTTGACATCTAGCATTTTTCTATAGTCCCTGGGTTTGGGTAGACTCCCAAGCATTATATGTTTTATGTAGTTATTTTAAATGGAACTTTGCTTTCCATCTCTTCCTGCTTGGTTTTGTGGTAGTACATGGAAACGCTGATAATTTATGTGGGCTTCTTTTACGTTCTGCAACTTTGCTAAAGTTGTCACTTATTTCAGTTTGTTTTTGTTTATTTTTAGTTGACTACTGTTCTCTAGAAGTAACTAGATGGCTTAGTGAATAGAAGTCTGGGACTGGAGTCAGGAAGACCTGAGTTCAAATCTGGTTTCAGATTCATTAGCTCTATGATTCTGGGTAAATTATTTAACCTCTATTTGCCTTGGGGGCAGTTAGATAGATCAGCAGATAGAGCACTGGGCTTGGAATCCCGAAGACTTGAGTTCAAATCCGGCCTCAGAGACTCACTAGCATTGAGACTAGGGACTAGCCATTTTACCTCTATTTGCTTTAATCCACTGGAGAAGAAAATGACAAACTATTCTGTATCTTTGCCAAGAAAACCCCAGTGGGCTCACAAAGATTTGGACATGACTGCAGAACTAAACAACAACAACTGGGGACCTCTAAGTATATCATCATATCACCTGCAAAGAGTGAAACTTTTGTTTCCTCCTTACCTATTTTTTCCTTCAATTTATTTTTCTTGTTTTATTGCTGTATTTCTAACTAGCATTTCTAGTACTGTGTTTATTAAAAGTGGTGATGATGGGCATCCTTTCTTCACCCTTCATCTTACTGGGAAGGCTTCAAGTTTATCCTTATTGCAGATAATGTTTGCTCTAGGTTTTAGATAGATTTGCTATTCTTATTGTTTTCAGTCATTCAGTCAAGTTTGACTTTTTGTGACCCCATGGACCATAGCATGCCAGGCCCTTCTATCCTCCACTGTCTCTTAAAGAGTTTCCAAATTCATGTTCATTGTTTCCACGACACTGTCCATCCAACTCATCCTCCACCATCCCCTCTTCTTTCAATTTTTCTCATCAGTGTCTTTTCCAATGAGTCCTGTCTTTTCATTATTTGGCCAAAGTATTTAAGCTTGAGCTTCAGTATTTGACTCTACTTTCAATATTCTGAATTCATTTGTTCAAGTACTAACTAATTTGGTCCTCTTGTTGGCCAAGGGACTCTTAAAAATCTTCTCCAGCATCTCAATTAGAGAGTGTCAATACTGAAGCACTCAGCTTTCCCTATAGGGCAACTCTCAAAGCCATGCATTGCTACTGGAAAAATCTTAGCTTTGATCATATGGGCTTTGTCAGTAAGATAATGTTTCTGCTTTCTGGTATGTTCTCAAAATTTCTCATAGCTTTCTTTCCAAGGAGCAAACATCTTTTAAAAAAAATTCCTGACTGCAATCACCATCCGCAGTGATCTTTGAGAATATAAAATCTGATAGTGCTTCCATTTCTTCTTCCTTTATTTGCCAGGAAGTGATTGGTCCAGTTGCCAAGATCTTAGGGTTTTCTTTTATGTTAAGCTTCAAGCCAGTTTTTACACTCTCCTCTTTTACCCTCCTTTTCTACCATCAGAGTAGTATTGTTTGTGTATCTGAGATTGTTGATGTATCCAATGGCAACCTTAATTCCTGGCTTTTGATTTGTCCAGGTTGGAATTTTGAGTGATGTACTATGCACAGAAGTTAAATAAATAAAGTGACAATACATAGGCTTCTCATATTTCTTTTCCAGTCCTAAACAAATCAGTTGTTCCATGTTTGGCTCTAACTGTTGATTCTTGGCCTGCCCACAGGTTCCTTAGGAAACAAATAAGATGATCTCATTTCTTTGAGGATTTGTCACATTTTCTTATGAATCATAGAGCCAAAGGTTTTCATATAGTCAATGAGAAACAAGGAGATTTTTTTTCCCTCTGGAACTCCATTGCTTTCCCAATAATCCAGTAAATCATGGCAATTTGGTTTCTAGTTCATCTGCTGCTTCAAAAACTGGCCTGATCTTCTGGTAATTCTTGATTCATATATTGCTAAAGCCTAACTTATAGAATTTTAAGCATAACTTTGTTGATGTGCTAAATGAATGCAATTGTTTAAGAATTTGAAGATTCTTTGGCATTGTCCTTTTTAGGATTGGGACATAAATTGATCTTTTCCATTCTAGTGCCATTGTGGTGTTTTCCAAATTTGCTGGCTTACTGAATAGAGCACTTTAAAAGTGTGATCTTTTGGAATTGTAAATACCTTAGCTGGAAATCCATCACCTTCGTTAGTCTTATTATTAGAAATGCTTCCAAAAACTTGTGGAACTGAGTGTTGGAAACTAAAAATAAAAAGTAAATTTATAATTTAAAAAAAGAAAAAGTAACAAATGCTTCCTAAGGCTCACTTGACTTTAATCTCTAGAAGGTGTGTCTCTCTATCAGTAAAGACATCATCATGGTTATCAGTGATGTTAAGATCTTTCTTATATAGTTCTTTTATGTATTCTTACCACCTCTTCTTAATATCTTTTCTACTTGTTAGTTCCCTACCACTTTTGTCTTTTGTCATGCCCATTTTTGCATGAAACATTCCCTTGATATCTCTTAATTTTCTTGAAGAGACATCTTGTCTTTCCCATTCTATTGTTCCTCTATTTTAGTTCATTGCTCATTTAAGAAAATCTTATTTCTTCTTGCTGTTCTCTGGAATTTTGCATTAGGTTGGGTATATCTTTCCATTTTTCTTTTACTTTTTGCTTACTTCTTTCCTCAAGTATTTCTAAAGCCTCATTAGACAGTCTTTTTTTCTTGTTCTTCTTATTCTTTGGGACATTTTTGTTGTGATGCTTGTTATTGTTGCTACCTCCTATACAATATTATGAACCTCTGGCCATAGTTCTTCAGTCACTCTATCTATTAGATCTAATCCCTTAAATCTATTTATTACTTCTACTTCATATTCATAAGGGGTGTTAATTATGTTGTACCTATATGGTTTGATAGTTTTTCCCTATTTTCTTCAGCTTAAGTCTGAATTTGGCAATAATAACCTCATGATCTCAACCTTAATCAACTCCAGGTCTTGTTTTAAATGACATCATAGAGCTTATCTATCTTTTGCTGCAAAATATATAATTAATCTAATTTCTATATTGACCATCAGATGATTTCCGCATGTAGAGTTACCTTTTGGATTTTTGAAAAAGAGTATTTCTTATGTCCAGCAAGTTATCTTAACAAAACTCTACTATTTTCTGCTTTGCCTAATTTTGGATTCTAAGGCCAAACTTGCCTATTATTACAATTATTTTTTGATTTCCTATTTTAGCATTTAAATCTCTTATTATGAATGTGATGACTTTTTAACTTTTTTTTGTTATTACTATAAGATGTTGTAGGTCTTCATAGAATTGCTCAATTTGGGCCTTTTCAGTACCAGTGGTTGGAGCATAGGCTAGTATTACAGTCATATTAAATAGTTTGCCTTGAATTTGAAAAGATATATCCTAGAAATTTTGAGATTATACCCCAGTACTATTTTCTCACCTTTTTCTTGACTATGAGAGCTACTCCATCTCTTCTGAGGTATTTTTGCCCACAGTAGTAATTTATCTGTTCTCAACAACTTAAGTTCACTGAAACCTAAGATGTCAATGTTTAATTTTCCATTTCCTGTTTCACCACATCTAGTTTACCTTGGTTCACAAATCTTATATTCCAGTTACCTACGCAATACTGTTCTTCCCAGAATCGGACTTTCCTTTTGCCATCAGATACCTATGGAATTAAGCTTCCTTTCAGCTTTGGCCCAGCTGCTATATTAGTACTGTATCTACTTGTAGTTGTCCTCCACTCTTCCCCAGTAGTATATTGGAAACCTTCTGACATGAGGAACTCATCTTCCAATGTTATTTCTTTTATCATTTTAATACCGTACATGAGGTCTTCTTGGCAAATCTATTGGAGTGATTTGTCAATTGCCATTTCAGTGGATCATCTAACCTTGTAGTTTCATTGAGCTAGGCAAGCCCCTCTGCCTCAAACAGTGATCCAGGAAGGGGTCAGATAGATACTACTTATTTTAATGAAACCTCCATTGATTTCTATCTTTTCTAATATTTTCATAGGAATAGATGCTGTATTTTGACAAATTTTTTTCTTCATCTCTTGATATAATCATATTTTTGGTTGTTTTGTTAGTAATGTGGTCAATTATGCTGACAGTTTGCCTAATGTTGAGCCAGTCCTATACTTTTAGTATAAATCCTATTTTGCCAAAATGTATATGTGACATGTTGCTGTGGTCCCCTTATTATTTTACTTAAAGTTTCTGCATCAATATTTGTTGGGGAAATTAGCTTATAAATTTTTTCTCTGTTCTTGCACTTTCTGGTAAATATATTAAAACCGTATTTGTTGTGTTAAAAGGAATTTGGTAGCTCTCTTTCTTTACCTATTTTTTTTCAATACTTTGTATATAATTAGTATTAATTGTTCCTTACAGGTTTAGTAGAATTCCATTGTAAATACATCTGGTCTTGGGGAATCTTTTCTTAGGGAGCCTATTTGTGTAATGTTCAATTTCTAAAATTATGTTCATCTCCTTAATTTTTCTTATTATTTTAAGTTTAGATTCTTCAAGAGTTACATGTATCATCTTCCCATATAAAAATATAAGTAGTTTAAGTTTATTGAGTTAATACTTGATTTATTATCCATTTCTTCAAAAAGAAGACAGTGGAGTACATGATAGCTGTACCCTTGCCTGGAGATCTTAAAACAGTTGTGTGATGATAACTTGCCAGATATAATATAGAGGGCAGTTGCAGGTTGGAGTAGGTGATTCCTTAGGGTGCCTTCTGACTCAGATTCTGTGATTCTGAAATTCTGGCATGTGATTTTATTTGAAGTCTCTCATTGCAATATATATCTTCTAATTATGCCAACTTGGGCTAACTATTAACTTTCTATGTTATAAGTAGGCTAAATCACAGGTGGACCATCAACCATGTCACCCACTATATTTCTGATTATGGCCTGAACCAGATTAAAATTTTATTCAGGAAATATTTAAGACAATAAGTTAATTAGTAAATAAAAAGAAGCAAATATGTTGTTTTCTAAGTCTTCATGTTGCCCACAGAGATCCTTATCTATGGTTAATTGAATCTTATTTCTATCTGAGTTTGACATCACTGATCTAAATGAAACCTTTCATGAAAGCTTTAATATGAAAGATTCTATTCAGCAAAAGTAGGCTTCCTTAACTACAAATCCTGGAATTTAAAGGAAAGGCAGATAACAGCTTAAGTTTAGAAGTTGAGCAGAGCAAAAAATGCTTTACAAATAATTGATATTTCAATATAATTAAAATTTATATGACAATATTCTGTTTTCATTCTCTCTTAAAGAGTTCTCCAGAAATGAAAGCCAATTATCCTGATAGATCTATCTATACATGATTCCAATTTTATGAGAAAAGCATTTCGTGATTTTAACTGTCCTTCACATAGAGGACAAAATGCTTCAGTGTCAGATTAATTTGGCTTTTGTTCAAAGTAAATCTGGCTTTGTTTCTTTTTATCGCAGCTTTTATTAAATTGTGCTTTGACTCACTATCTCTGAGGGAGCAGAATGTTTATGAGTGTGGTACACTGGAGATCAGCCACACTCAAAAGCAATAACCAAACTGATGCTTTATTGTGAAGCCTTGTCTTGCTGACAGGAGTTCCTCAATAGTTCCACAGTTTATCCAAAATCGAACTTCTTTGAACCTGGGAACCTAAAATACAACACATAAGGAATTTTGACTTCTTAAAAATATGATAAACCCCATAAACTTGCATTAAAGCCAATATGCTTTAATTAGTTGTCTTATGTACATACATCAACTGGACCCTAGAGTAAACCATTTCAACTACATGTTTATAATGGCCATTATAGTATTATGAAGTAAAGGACTTAAAATAGCACAATATTGCTGATGAAGTGTAGATAACTGGACTGACTGTTTTGATTCTTCTGTTTTGACAAGGTAGATATAAATCCTGGAATTATTATTTTTTTTATTCTACTAGTCACCTCAAGTCATTCCATGAAAAATTAACTTAAAATATGGAATCAGGGAGCAATATGTGGTTTTTTTTTTGGATTTGTTTTACAGTCATGAGATGACTTGGTGCTGTTTAACAATGGTGACATGCTAAAATCAGGACATTGTAAAACATGCTCCCATTTCAATGGTAAACTTGATGATACTGTGTATAAATATTATGTGTGCTTATACACATACAACATATTCACAAATGTGTATGTGTATACATATGTGCACTTATAGCTATGTTGTGTTGGTAAGCAAAATGGGCTCTTAACACTCAATTCAACCAAGTGCCCTTGAAGAGCTTGGCTTTTGTTTCCTTTGATTAATTCAGTGTATTTAATTGAGTCTTACTAGGTGCTAAGCCCCAGGCCCAAACCCCTATTAGGTGCTAAGCCTATGTGGGTGTGAATCTCCAGGGTACTAAGGGGAGGTGCTAACTCAAGAGCCAATCATAGAGGCCTAAGTTCTGGTCATTCAGATGATGTTTGATGACATCTGAAATGGTATAAGAAGAGAATACAGAGCTATTTGCTCAGGGATCTCACTCTTGGTGGCTTGCCGATGTGGAGACTCTAGGCAGCTGTAGTTAAGAGCCCTCCAGCTTGCCCGGATGTCCGGACTTTGTTAAACTCTGGTAACTATGTATTGGGATTTGAATCAGACAAGGTCTGTCTGTCAATGTATGTAATTTGTTTGCATTTTGCTCCAAAGTTCAGGGTGCTGGCTTTTTCTCCTGAACTAACTGAATGGTATTTGTATGCTGAATTAAAGTAAGCTTGTTAACCCCTTAACGTTGCTTTCCTTAGTAAAGCAGATCAAAAGAATCTGGGCTTTTGCAGCATTCTTGTTGTTGGGCTTGTGTTGGTCTTTCACCCCCACAACAGCTGCTAGCCAGATTGTTGAAACATATGCATATATATATATATATATATATATATATATATATATATATATATATACACACACACATACATGCACATATATGCATGTATATATACATATATGCATATATACTTATGAATATGCATGTGTGCATATATGCATAATTTCAGAAGCCCATTGTTTAAGAAAGCACTATATATGATTCTGTAAAGGGATTATTTCTATGGGAACAATAATTCTAAATCTTTTGACTTAGGTTCATGCAAATTCTCATGCAATATATTTTTTCTCTTTTTTTTTTCTTATACTCCTTAGGATAGGAAAATGTTTTCACTGGCTTTAATTTAATCTCCCTACCCTCCAGTGTATTATCTCATAATATCAATGAAGAAATAGGGATGGGAGCTAGAGTGCTAGGGATTTCTTTTGTGGGGTATAATAAACAATAGCCAAGAGGAAACATTAAAATGAAATAAAGTGATCAAGTCTTCTTTGTGTAATAGTATTGAAATTTGCTTACTTGTAAAAACCGGAAAGAGTCAGGAATGCAACAATCGAAATTGGATGACATTGTCCATATAGAATCAATGAGAATGACCAGTATTAACCTTTAAATAAAAGGTATGACAATTAAATAATTTGATTGATATATTTCTTTTGCTTTTAACAAACATTCTAGATTATATGCAACAAAATGAATATTGTTCCATTCGACATAGTTAACTTGGAAAACCATAAACTTATTCTAATGATTGAATCATTACTCAATTTTAAAAACTCTTTAAGTCACATATAAAGCCTGTGGAACAGACATCTGAATATTAACAATGGTGAGTTATCTTTATTATTGGGGTGTTTATCTGATTTGAAGGGGAAAACATATCATTAAGACAAATGCTTGGTGTTTAAGGCCAGAGATAACTATGGGCAATCCTATTTGGTATTAGAAGTGACAGGTTCCATAAATTATTTACATTCATTTTATTCTGTGAATTGTAAACTATTTTGGGGGGAGCAACTTGAAAGGAGGTAACCAAGAAATATTTTGAAGAAAGACAACATTGAAGGAATAAGCATATAGATTCCTATCATGAATAATTTAGAATAACAACCATTTAGATGTACAACATAATTCTATGATGCTACAAAAAATGTATTCCTTTCCAACACATTTTGTTAAAGTTTTATAAAATTAAGTTCCATATTTTAGTCTTATTTCATATTTCACTCAGCTGTCTGTGTATCTTTAAGCAATTAATTAAAGAAAAACTAAAAATCAATACCATATCTGAACAAACTAAAAATGAGAGAAAGATATGGCATCCAATTAAAATTACTCTAGCCTCACCCTTTAAAATAAATTCTTGACATTGAAAAATGGGGAAAAAGTAAAAGTGAAAGAAAATATATTGACATAGATTGTCATAATATCCTAGGGAAACTGCCCTTATAAATCAATAGCCAAAATGGGAACCTTGAAACTGCCTAAGGCACTATTTGGTAACTTTGACAAAGAGGAGAATATAACAGCCAGGAAGGACAACCATTTTGATTATAAACTCTTTGAAAATTTTTGGGCAGGAAGAATCTGGAAGATTATAGATTTATAAAGCAGAGGGAATCAGTGAATGGAAGAATGTGTATAGAAAGCATAGTGGGAATGAGAGAATCAATTATTCATAAATTAAGGTGGAGCCAAAACATTTGAACTTTGATAGTATAATCAAAAGTTTTCTGTGTACGGAAGCAGATGTAATAAGTACCTAGAATTGGACTAAGACCAAATATAAATATAATAAAGTACATTGTTGGAGGTTAAACAATTTTCAGGAAATAAAATAACTGATTGTCCAAATACTTGAAAGAGGGAAGTATATGTTTTTTGGAAAAAAAAAAGTCATTATCTAAAGAAGTAGCTAATAAAATATTAATCACTAATAACCTGTAGGTCTACTTTCTCATGTCTTTTCTTTCTTTGGATTGCTACTAGGTAGGAAGGAATAACCCAAGGGAAGAAGAAAACTTTTTTGCTGATTACTGCCTTTTGAAGGCATCCCCAGTTCTGAAAAGGTAGTCAGTCAAAAAGACTCCTCTTCATTACATGACTAGCAGAGTAGAACCAGTTAAAAATGATCAATGTATGCTTCAAAGCCCAAACAGGGATTGTATCAACTGAGTACCCTGCATGTGCAGAGTGGACTCATTCACCAGTTACCCATTCCCATTACTTAAGTATTTGAATTCCACTTATTTCACAATACATTCACATATTCTTCCAAATTTCTTATATTCTTCATTTCCCACCCTTAAAATAATATTTACATTATGTACATATAGCATAGTTTTGTTTGGTTTTTCTGTCATCCCCCTAAGGAATGAGCAATCATTTTGTTTCCACTTCTTTGTTACCTACAAGAGTGCTTCTATGGATATTAAGGCATCTTTTGGATAGAATATAATCATGAGTTACCAAGAAAAAACATAAGCACTCAATGGATCATAATAACTGAGTAAGCTTATTATTCACAGCCATGTACATTTGTGTGTAGCTCACTTAACCTTCATGCCCAAAGGCCCACAGTAAGAACAGTAGATCAGGCATACCATGGACTTTTACTCCAATCAAGAGTCCAGATCTCATGGTTTCCTACCTTTATATCTGATTGTTTTTGCTGGGCAAAATTAGTGGATGATCTGAACAGAGATTTACCTTATCAAGCAAAGGGACACTGTGATTAGAAATATTTGATATCCTCACACACCTGGATTAGATAGTTGTTAAGCTGATAGTTTGTTATCTTTGCCTTCCTAACCCTAAATGTAGCTGACCCAGTCAATTGTTGGGAAGATAGGAACTTCCCAGCATATTGATGAGTCAATCTGTCTGCCATTTAGGGTCTACCAATAAAGTATGACTTACACTGCACCTTTGTTTCTATCTTTATTTCTCTAGGTATAGACCCAGTCAAGTCCCTGCCTTACTTTCTTATTCCCCAAGGCAAACATTATTCCAAAAACAAACCACACTTTTTTTATCCTTGGGGCTAATCTGATTTAAGGTTGGGTGTTATCCTAATTCCTCCCCACCTCCCCCTCCAACCACCCCCTCCCTTCCATTAACTTGAAAAGTCAGACATTTGCAATTAACAGGATTACAAGGACCTAGGACATCTCTAGAATAGTGGATAGGCTGTGGCTGGTGGGGAGAGATGGAAATAGTGGCAGCCTCTGGGTAGAGTGATTCTTCATGTATGTTTTTCCATTAAGTATTTTTTCATTCATTTTTCTATTTGTCATTGCTAATTTCAATCATTTGGGGGAGTCCAAGTTGTATTATCTGGTGTTTTAAAAGACATTACTACTGAGAAACCTCTCACTCCTTTATCTTACTGGGATACCAACAAACTGTATCATTTCAGGCACACTGCTGAAAAGTGCCTCCACTAGTGTTTCCCTTGCACATACTAAAATTATATTAAATGAACTGAAAGATATAACAATAAAAATTGATTTGTTCTAAGACCTTTATAAATATTATCTTATTCATAACTAAATTTTTTTATAACTAACATTTACAAATCACTTTACAAATACAATCTTGTTTTACCCTCGCAACCATCCTAGGGAATTGATGCTATTATCTCCACTTTACAAGTAAGGGAACTGAGGCATGCAGAGGTTAATCAACTTCCCCAGGCTTATACATCTAGTAAGTGTTTGAATCTGGTTTGGAACTGAGAGCTTTCTGACTTCAGGTCTATCCATTAAATATCTAGCATGTCAATAATAAATATTATAAATATTAAGGAAGGTATAAAACCAGGACAATACATGACTATCATAAGTGTCTGCCACTGTCATAGAGGATTTATAGCACAGTGCTCAAAGATAAGATAGATTCCCTATAGAAAATTGTAATTCTCTAGATGCTTAATTCTTGCATAAGATGGGATTAATCAAAACTTGGAAAATGGCAAAGTTTTTTGAAAGAGATCCATAATCATTCAAATATTTGCCCTGTCCACATTTTATAAAGTAAGTGAATAAAGAATGTTTCTTGTCCAGACTATGACATGCAGTGGAATAGATACCAGTGTCACCATATGTGTGTTTGTGTGATGTGTGTGTGTGTGTGTGTGTGTGTGTGTGTGTGTGTGTTGGACAGACTTTGAAGATAACAATGATCTTTGCCCAGAATTAAATTGATTACATTTGGGATATTTTGTGACACTAAAATTGACATTTCTTTTCCTCCATTTTCTATTCCTTGTCATTATCATTAAACAATACTAATTATTAATTGAAACTCTGCCTTGGCCTGCAAACATATATAAACCAAAGGATCATTTAGCTCCAAATATTTACAACCACATCAAAATGAAAATTTTTGGTTTAAAAGGAAGAGGGAAATTTCTGCTCTGGTTGTTTATTGAAATATATTCTCTTGTAAATCACATCTTGTCCTATGCCCCAGCTATTATGAGACACTGACATCATTCAAGTGGAAATTCCAAAGAGCCCATGTAATTGAGTGGCAAGGGAACTGAGCTGTCAGGATGATAAAAGTTAAAAGTTGATTTCTTTTTAAATTAAGGTACAATTTTAGACTTTTTTCGAACATTTTTGTTTATAGCATTGAAAATACAACACCCTTTATAATATTGTGTATCTAGATATAAATATGAGTCATAGCTTCTTCCAGCCATCCAAAGGTATAAGCTATTGCTTTCTCAAATAAACTTCTATTTTTTCATACTCTCTGACTTATGCTAAACTCTTACCATACTAGCAAAACATAGTTTACTTTCAGTGTTAAGTTGATTACACAAACATGTCATTTTTGAGTATTTTTATGTAAGGGGTATGCGTGAGATGTTATATTTTGTCCATTTAGGTTATGTTTATTCACATGAGTCTCTGTATGTGCCTCACAGTGGGACACAAATAGATATTGCTAGACTATTGTCCACCTAACCTCACCATGAGAGACTGATTCCTGCAAGGCAGGGAAGCAAGAGTTTGAGAGGAGGCTGGCCATTCTAGGATTATATGTATCTTCTTTCTTAAATGATGCTACTTTCAGGGAAATAAATTTTAGGTCAAAGCCATACCCTAATCTCTGGATCAAGATCAAGGAGTGTTCCAAGTTATATAACCAAGATCTGACCCCCTTCCCACTGCATGCCAGTTCCAAAATAAACTCATTCAGCAAATTGTGAATAAGTCTTGTAATCTGAGTCAATAGCAAAAGGGAAATCAGAGAAATAGGTGAACACATAATACACAACACACAGAGTCAATGAGGTCTGCCTTTGGGCGTGTGATAACTTAGCTCAAAAAAGAAAAAAAAAAGTCTCAGATCTCATCCAAGGAAATTCTCTGAAGTCTCTACTGTAGTAAGTTGGAAAGAAGGATATGATCAAAGTGCTGACTGTTCTGCATGTCAGATTTTTCCAAGAATATTTTTGTTAATGTAAAATACTCTGAAACAGCATGTATTCCTTCTCAAAACTGGAAGCAAAGAGCTCAGGATCTGTTATCTGTCACTCATACAGACTTGGAGCACTCAGCAATTTCCACCAATGAAGACAGTCCTCTCCAAATAACCTTTAAAGCCAAGGGTTATATTTAAATCTAAATTTCAAGTACATGTCTACTGTCCTTCGTTCTTTGAAATAGTTACTGCTATTTTAGATATAATTATTGGTTTTCAAGAATAAAAAAAAATACAGCTCACTCTAGTTCCACCCAGTTGATATCATCTCTTTCCATTATCCATGATGATCATTGATTTCAACTCATGATGCTAATCTCAAAGAAGCTTTAATTCAACTCCTGGTCACCCACCAGTCAAATCCAGTGTTTCATGTCCTCAGCAAGCTGGTGTTTTTAGAAGTCTGAGTAACCTGCCTATTGATACAGAGTACTTCACAGCTGCTCCCAACATGAAGTATACATGTACTAAATATCAAAGAGTTAGACCCATAACCATGGCTGGCTGGTCCTTCATAAATATCCTGACAGTGTTCAACTACAGTACAACCTCTGGCAATTGCCTTCTTTACAGAAAGAAGACCTTGTAAATATTTTAAGTGCATCTTTCTGACTCTCTTTGGAACTCAAATTTTTTAAAAAAAAAAAGGAAGAGGGGGGGCAGAGCAAAGATGGCGGCTGGTAAGCAGGGACTAGAGTGAGCTCCCTTACCGAGTCCCTCCAAAAACCTACAAAAAATGGCTCTGAACCAATTCTGGAATGGCAGAACCCACAGAACAGCAGAGAGAAGCAGGGCTCCAGCCCAGGAGAGCCTGGATGTTCTCTGGGTGAGGTCTATTCCACACGGAGCTGGGAGCTGGGAACGGAGTGGAGCAGAGCCCAGCCTGAGCGGCGTGGAACATCCAGACCAGAAGCCGGGCGGAGGGGGCCCTAGCGCCCTGATTCAGTGAGCTGCGGCAGTTACCAGACCTCTTGACCCACAAACACCAAAGACTGTGGAGAAGGTTAGTTGGAAAAGCTGCGGGAGTGGAAGGAGTTCGCTGTTCGGCTTCCAGCCCGGGGGCAGCAGAGGTGGGGCAGCTACAGCTGTTGTTACTTCCAGGTCCAGGCCCACCTGGTGGGAGGAACTAAGTGGCGGATCAGAGCAGGGGTGCACAGCCTGCCGAAGATCTAAGCCCAGTTCGGGTTGGGGGCTCTTGGGGAAGGAGCAGTGCTGGTGTGGCAGAGCTGGCACCTCCCCCCCAAAAGTGGAACATAGAACTCTCTAGTCTACAAGCAGTCATACCCCACTGAAAAACTCAATGGTCAAGTTAGTTGGCTGGGAATATAGCCAGGCAGCGAAAATGCACCGAGATTCAGTCTCAGACTCTGCATTCTTTCTTTGCTGACAAACAAGACCAAAACATACAGCCTAAAGAAGACAACAAAGTCATAGAGCCTACAACAAAAGCTTCCAAGAAAAACATGAACTGGTCCCAGGCCATGGAAGAGCTCAAAAAGGATTTGGAAAAGCAAGTTAGAGATGTAGAGGAAAAATTGGGAAGAGAAATGAGAAGGATGCGAGAAAACCATGAAAAACAAGTCAATGACTTGCTAAAGGAGACCCAAAAAAATACTGAAAGATACACTGAAAAAACAACACCTTAAAAAACAGACTAACTCAAATGGCAAAAGAGCTCCAAAAAGCCAATGAGGAGAAGAATGCCTTGAAAGGCAGAATTAGCCAAATGGAAAAGGAGGTCCAAAAGACCACTGAAGAAAATACTACTTTAAAAATTAGATTGGAGCAAGTGGAAGCTAGTGACTTTATGAGAAATCAGGATATTATAAAACAGAACCAAAGGAATGAAAAAATGGAAGACAATGTGAAATATCTCCTTGGAAAAACCACTGACCTGGAAAATAGATCCAGGAGAGATCATTTAAAAATTATTGGACTACCTGAAAGCCATGATCAAAAAAAGAGCCTAGATACCATCTTTCAAGAAATTATCAAGGTGAACTGCCCTGATATTCTAGAGCCACAGGGCAAAATAGAAATTGAAAGAATCCATCGATCGCCTCCTCAAATACATCCCAAAAAGAAATTTCCTAGGAATATTGTCACCAAATTCCAGAGCTCCCAGATCAAGGAGAAAATACTGCAAGCAGCCAGAAAGAAACAATTTCAGTACTGTGGAAACCCAATGAGAATAATCCAAGATCTGGCAGTTTCTACATTAAGAGATCGAAGGGCGTGGAATGCGATATTCTGGAGGTCAATGGAGCTAGAATTAAAACCTAGAATCACCTACCCAGCAAAACTGAGTATCATGTTCCAAGGCAAAATGTGGATTTTCAATAAAATAGAGGACTTTCAAGCTTTCTCAGTGAAAAGACCAGAACTGAATAGAAAATTTGACTTTCAAACACAAGAATCAAAGAAGCATAAAAAGGTAATCAAGAAACGGAAATTGCAAGGGACTTACTAAAGTTGAACTGTTTTGTTTACATTCCTACATGGAAAGATGATGAGTATGATTCATGAGACCTCAGTATTAGGGTAGTTGAAGGGAATATGCATATATATATATGTATATGTTTATGTATATATATATATAAGTGAATGTGTATGTATGTATATATCTATGTGTATATGTATGTATGTGTGTATATATATGTGTTTGTGTTTATATATATATATATATATATATATACATGTATATGTAAAAGAGAGAGAGCAGACACAGGGTGAGTTAAAGATGAAGGGAAGATATCTAAAAGAAATAAAATGAAATTAAGGGATGAGAGAGCAACATACTGAGAGAGGGAGATAGGGAGAGATAGAATGGGGTGGATTATCTCGCATAAAGGTGGCAAGAGTAAGCAGTTCTGTGGGAGGAGGGGAGAGGGCAGGTGAGGGGGGAATGAGTGAACCTTGCTCTCCTCAGAATTGGCCTGAGAGGGAATACCATACATACTCAGTTGGGTATCTTACCCCACAGGAAAGAAGAGGGAGGAAGATAAAAAAAAAATAAAAGCAGGGGGGATGATGGAGGGGAGGGCAGATGGGGGTGGAGGTAATCAAAACAAACACTTTGGAAAGGGGACAGGGTCAAGGGAGAAAATTCAATAAAGCGGGATGGGTTGAAAAGGAGCAAAATGTAGTTAGCCTTTCACAACATGAGTATTGTGGAAGGGTTATACATAATGATACATGTGTGGCCTAGGTTGAATTGCTCGACTTCTTAGGGAGAGTGAGTGGGAAGGGAAGAGGGGAGAGAATTTGGAACTCAAAGTTTTAAAATCAGATGTGAAAAAAAAAAAGTGATTGCATGCAACTAAAAAATAACATACACAGGCAATGGGGCATAGAAATTTATCTTGCCCTACAAGAAAGGAAGGGAAAAGGGGATGAGAGGGGAGGTGGGGTGATAGAGGGGAGGGCTGACTGGGGAACAGGGCAACCAGAATATAAGCCATCTTGGAGTGGGGGGCAGGGTAGAAATGGGGAAAAAATTTGTAATTCAAAGTGTTGTGAAAATCAATGCTGAAAACCAAATATGTTAAATAAATAAATTTAAATTAAAAAAAAAAATTAAAAAAATAAAAAAAAATGCAGAGGATCCAGACAGGTAAAAACAATGAAACAAAAGGTTGCTGTAGCAGGATTTTATATGAATACAAATTTTTATCATTCTCATTCTATATAATTCATTTGATGATTCAACTCTGATTCTACTTTGAACCTCCCTGACTCTCATCTTCCATTCCTAGATTCATCTAAGTTATCTTGGTCCCAGCCCTTGACCTTTCCATTAAGCTTCTGCTACTCTTTGGTTCAGCAACAACTCTCCAGCTACCCATCAAGAGATTCCATTCCAAGTTGAGTCACAGATATCAAAGAACTTCAGATCTCTGGGAAATAGTTGCTTATCACTTGAGTAGAGATTCATGGACCAATATGATTGGAAGCCCAGGAAGAATCCTCAGAAATCTCCAATCACCTTATCACTGGCTTGAATTTTCCTGTCTCCTAGCTCTGGGATTGAACCCAATTTTTACTCCCTGAATCATGGAAATTCTATCCTTCTGACTCATGTGGGCTATGTACCTATTGAGATTCCTTTTTTTGGATACAAAGCCCTCCAAAAAGATATTTCTCAACATGTCTTCTTGGTTTATCAACCAGATCCAAAAGGACTCCCTGAAATCTAGAAGACCTTAGTGTCTTTTAGATTCTAAAATCTTTTCCCCAAATCAATGTCATGAAGGGTTTCTAGATGATAAGTGAATACTTGTTGATTTGTTGTTGTGCTGAACCTATTTGTTCCTGTGTCTGAAACCAGGTGCCTTGACATAGCACACTCAGTCAGAAGACTTTGATGATCTCCTATATCCCTCTACCCTCTCCCCGCACACCCCCCCCCAAAAAAAAACCAATCACTAGAGACACTTTTTCCATATCTTAGAATCTCTGAGATAGCAGGGACTTCAGAGAACATCTATTCATTTAGTTCAACATATATCAAAAGAAGAAACTCCAAGAATTTGTGTTATGAAGTATCTGATAAAATATCATCTTGCTTTTTCGGAAAATACGAATAAGAGAGAACCTGCTCCTTCCTGTTGGGCTCTGTGTTTGGACTACTAGCAATGTTAAAAGGTTTTCATTTGCTTCAAGGCAAAATTTACTTCTCTGCAAATCTAGCCAATTAAAAATAGTCCTCACCTTGGTCTCTGTGCATCCATTTTTGTCATTGTTGACAAAAAGAAGCAAATCCAATCTTTATAAAAAATTGGAGAGCTATGCCAGAAAATAAATTGTAATATTTAGCAGCATTAGAAAATGGTTTACCTTAATTTCTAGCAAGTTCAAATGAATTAAATACATTTAGTGCCCTTGAACTTCCCAGAATTCAAGATAGGTTATTTTTCACAAATACTATCTTTCAGAATAGATTTAGAAGATATTGATCATGGAGAATACTAAACACATACATCTACACCTACATCTATATCTACAAAAGGATATTGATCATATGTTGTGACCAAAAAGTGTTACTGCTGATTCATTTTTAACTTCTAAAATGCACTAGAAAAGGACCAGTGGTATTATGGAAGCAATTTCTGAATCAGTTTTCATATAATCACATTACCCACTTGTTACAGCTGATAATGCTTCACAAAACTCAATAGAATGTTTTAAGGTGATCTTATAGGGAAGATCACAGAATATCAGTCAGAGAGGATGTCAGAGGCCATCTAACACAATTCATACTTGAACAAAAATCTCTGGTACAACACATTCAAAAATTGATCATTCAGTTTTTGTTTGTAGACCTACAGGGAAGAAGGACCCACTATTTCCCAAGGTAGTCCACTCCATTTTTACATGAGAATTACTATGATATTTTTGTTGTTGTTCCTCCCCACCCCCATTTTACATCTAGCTTCTTTTTTTTTTTCTTTGTGAATGCTAACCACTGTTCCTTCATTACCTTTTACCTGAACTACTATATTGTTACCTAATCATTCTCCCTGAATTCAATCTATTTCTTCTTCAAGTCTATCCTCCAAAAAGCTGCCAAATTGTGACTCTTAATGTTCAAGCATTACCAGGTCACTTCTTCTTTCCTCGAAAAGGGTCCCATTTAGACCAAAGTTTCTTTTTTTTAATTTAGATTTATTTATTTAACATATTTGGTTTTCAACATTGATTTTCACAACAGTTTGGATTACAAATTTTCTCCCCATTTCTACCCTCCCCCGACTCCAAGATGGCATATATTCTGGTTGCCCTGTTCCCCAGTCAGCCCTCCCCCTCTATCAAACTCCTCCCCTCTCATCCCCTTTTCCCTTCCTTTCTTGTAGGGCAAGATAAATTTCTATGCCCCATTGCCTGTGTATCTTACTTTTTAGTTGCATGCAAAAACTTTTTTTTTGAACATCTGTTTTTAAAACTTTGAGTTCCAAATCCTCTCCCCTCTTCCCTTCCCACCCACCCTCCTTAAGAAGTTGAGCAATTCAACCTAGGCCAAACATGTATCATTATGTATAACCCTTCCACAATACTCATGTTGTGAAAGGCTAACTACATTTTGCTCCTTCCCAACCCATCCCGCTTTATTGAATTTTCTCCCTTGACCCTGTCCCCTTTCCAAAGTGTTTGTTTTGATTAACTCCACCCCCATCTGCCCTCCCCTCCATCATCCCCCCTGCTTTATTTTTTTTTTATCTTCCTCCCTCTTCTTTCCTGTGGGGTAAGATACCCAACTGAGTATGTATGGTATTCCCTCTTCAGGCCAAATCTGATGAGAGCAAGGTTCACTCATTCCCCCCTCACCTGCCCTCTCCCCTCCTCCCACAGAGCTGCTTCCTCTTGCCACATTTATGTGAGATAATCCACCCAATTCTATCTTTCCCTATCTCCCTCTCTCAGTATATTGCTCTCTCATCCCTTAATTTCATTTTATTTCTTTTAGATATCTTCCCTTCATCTTCAACTCACCCTGTGTCTACTCTCTCTCTTTTACATATATATACATATACACACACACATACGTATATATACATACATACATACACATACATACATATACACATAGATATATACATACATACACATTCACTTATATATATACATAAACATATATATATATACATATATATGCATATTCCCTTCAACTACCCTAATACTGAGGTCTCATGAATCATACACATCATCTTTCCATGTAGGAATGTAAACAAAACAGTTCAACTTTAGTAAGTCCCTTGCAATTTCCATTTCTTGATTACCTTTTCATACTTCTCTTAATTCTTGTGTTGGAAAGTCAAATTTTCTATTCAGTTCTGGTCTTTTCACTGAGAAAGCTTGAAAGTCCTTTATTTTATTGAAAATCCATATTTTGCCTAGGAACATGATACTCAGTTTTGCTGGGTAGGTGATTCTAGGTTTTAATCCTAGCTCCATTGACCTCCAGAATATCGCATTCCAAGCCCTTCGATCTCTTAAAGTAGAAGCTGCCAGATCTTGGGTTATTCTGATTGGGTTTCCACAGTACGCAAATTGTTTCTTTCTGGCTGCTTGCAGTATTTTCTCCTTGATCTGGGAGCTCTGGAATTTGGGCAACAATATTCCTAGGAGATTTCATTTTGGGATCTATTTGAGGAAGTGATCGATGGATTCTTTCAATTTCTATTTTGCCCTGTGGCTCTAGAATATCAGGGCAGTTCTCCTTGATAATTTCTTGAAAGATGATATCTAGGCTCTTTTTTTGATCATGGCTTTCAGGTAGTCCAATAATTTTTAAATGATCTCTTCTGGATCTATTTTCCAGGTCAGTGGTTTTTCCAAGGAGATATTTCACATTGTCTTCCATTTTTTCATTCCTTTGGTTCTGTTTCATAATATCCTGATTTCTCATAAAGTCACTAGCTTCCACTTGCTCCAATCTAATTTTTAAAGTAGTATTTTCTTCAGTGGTCTTTTGGACCTCCTTTTCCATTTGGCTTATTCTGCCTTTCAAGGCATTCTTCTCCTCATTGGCTTTTTGGAGCTCTTTTGCCATTTGAGTTAGTCTGTTTTTTAAGGTGTTGTTTTCTTCAGTGTATCTTTCAGTATTTTTTTGGGTCTCCTTCAGCAAGTCATTGACTTGTTTTTCATGGTTTTCTCGCATCCTTCTCATTTCTCTTCCCAATTTTTCCTCTACATCTCTAACTTGCTTTTCCAAATCCTTTTTGAGCTCTTCCATGGCCTGGGACCAGTTCATGTTTTTCTTGGAGGCTTTTGTTGTAGGCTCTATGACTTTGTTGTCTTCTTTAGGCTGTATGTTTTGGTCTTCTTTGTTAGCAAAGAAAGAATGCAGAGTCTGAGACTGAATCTCGGTGCGTTTTCGCGTCCTGGCCATATTCCCAACCAACTAACTTGACCCTTGAGTTTTTCAGTGGGGTATGACTGCTTGTAGACTAGAGAGTTCTATGTTCCACTTTTGGGGGGGAGGTGCCAGCTCTGCCACACCAGCACTGCTCCTTCCCCAAGAGCCCCCAACCCGAACTGGGCTTAGATCTTTGGCAGGCTGTGCACCCCTGCTCTGATCCGCCACTTAGTTCCTCCCACCAGGTGGGCCTGGACCTGGAAGTAACAACAGCTGTAGCTGCCCCACCTCTGCTGCCCCCGGGGCTGGAAGCCGAAGCGAACTGCTTCTACTCTCGCAGCTTTTCCCACTAACCTTCTCCGCAGTCTTTGGTGTTTTTGGGTCGAGGGGTCTGGTAACTGCCGCAGCTCACTGAATCAGGGCGCTAGGGCCCCCTCTGCCTGGCTCCTGGTCTGGATGTTCCACGGCGCTCAGGCTGGGCTCTGCTCCACTCTGTTCCCAGCTCCCAGCTCCGTGTGGGATAGACCTCACCCAGAGACCATCCAGGCTGTCCTGGGCTGGAGCCCTGCTTCCCTCTGCTGTTCTTTGGGTTCTGCCGTTCTAGAATTGGTTCAGAGCCATTTTTTATAGGTTTTTGGAGGGGCTCGGTACGGAGTTCACTCCAGTCCCTGCTTACCAGCTGCCATCTTGGCTCCGTCCCTAGACCAAAGTTTCTTAAACTGGTATCTGTGAAATACACACATGCACATATATATGTGTAAATAAATATGTGCATATGTACATGGACATGATTATCATTTATATATATAATATGATATAATATGATATATTATATGGTATGATATAAGATGATATAATATAATATATATAAAACTATATTTCAATATATTTGGGTTCTATATATTTTATTGCATGAATTTAAAAATATTATTTGCAGGAGTCCATAGAATTTACCAGTCTGACAAAGGGGTAGATGAAACAATAAATCTTTTAAAAAAAACCTTACAATAATATATATCCCATGCATATATCAAAATCATATGTATCTTTGAAATATGTAATACATATAACTGTTCCACATCCCCACTGAATATAAATATCAATCAAGGTCAGAAAACAAAATAAACAAACAAAAAAGGAAATCTATGATCATTAAAGGCATATGCCACGGTGATAAAGACCTCTTAGCTCCTATACAGAAGAGGGACTCCATATAGATGATGTCTTACAGTTGTTCCTAGTTATGTAAGACATTGTGTTGACTGCACCAAGCTGAAGAACAAGTCAGAGCCCACTTAATTATATCCATGACTCAATGTCATATACACAGTATCAGAGATGTAAAAGAAGGCCTCATATCCTACATGGCTCTCACTCCAGGATGTCTAGGATGGCATAATCAATAATCATGAAGGATGAAAGGATATGGATTTTTTCAATATGGTGTATCCATTTCAGTAAGATTACAACACCATACATTAAAGTTTATTATAACTTTGATCTTTTGCTTAAGAACCAAAAATAATCAATGTATTATAAGGGTTAAACAGAATAAGGACAATTAGTAGCACTTGCAAGTTTGAGGGAAGGAGAGATCATTCTGAATATTATAGAGTAATAGCATGGAGGAACAACTCTTTAATAAATAACATACCTTTTATTTCTGAGGGAAGAATTAACTACATTGTGCATTGTAGTCTGATTCCCCACAGTTTTTGTTATATCATTATAGTCCAATAAGACTTTTAGAAAAATACAGGTATTATCATCTGCATTACTTTTATAAATAAGTAACTTTTACCTGCATTACCTTTATAATTACTGTGTTAACACATTACCTTTATAAAGAAGGAAACCCTGGCCACCATGAGGGAAGGCCAGGGGCAATGTCTTATGAGTATCTAAATCCTTCCATTAAGAAGTGGCTTCAGTTACTCAAAAATTGCAAATGTAAGAAGCAGGCCATCTTCCCAAATCTTGGCTCACTCAAGCTTGAAGGAGCGTGGGAATAAGGACCAATTATGTCTGTACTATCACCTTTTTGGTAATATCTAGAGCCAACCAAGAATAGGTCACTTCTAAGTGAGACTCTTGAATTCATTGCTAATGAATTCACTTCAGCTAATAAAGTGCTCTCACTACAGAAGTTAGCTAATTGGCTTTAATCATGAGTCCATTGCTTTGCTTGCATCCTTGAGCATGCCTCAAGAAAAGCCCAGTTCTAAGGCTTTATTTATAGCAGGTTTGCAGTAGACAATAAAGTAAACATCTGAGTTCATCTCTTTGGTTTATAATGCATGGATGTTAAGAACTATGGGACTGGGATTCGGTGACAACATTGGGGTTTCTATCTTCCTTCCATGTCTTGACAAAGGGAAAAGCTATATCATTTTTCTGAGCCCAGGACACCCCTTTTTTCTCTAATCACGGCAAGAACATCCCTTCATGGTTATGCGAAATCTTGAATTAATCCACAATTTATGATTCCCTCATAAAGGGGAGCTTTGGTCTGTCCAAATGACCCAGTTAAAGTCTGATTACAAACTTAAATGAGGAGACACATGCTAAATGTCAGTTTGCAAAGGATTTTTGACTGGAGAGCTGGTGATGGTTAGCTTTGTTATTGTTTGTTTGTTTTAAAGATGGACGAGTTATGCTTCCTTTGTAAAGCATATGAACATTGCAGTGTGCATGATTTTATATCCAGCTTCAGTTTCATTTGGGGGACAGTTAAGGATGGCAAGTTCATGGATTTCTGTAGTCATAGTTTTGTTATTTTAATCTCACTATTACTTCATTATTGGAATCAGGCTGATGCTTATTATTGTAACCCTACTACTGAATCATTATTATAATTTGATTATAGCTGTGTTGCTTTAATCCTACTATCATTGCAACAGGGATAAGCAGGCTACTATGATAGCAACAATGGGAAATTATACCCTGATTAGTTCTTAATGATAGCGTACTAATATCAGCCTGTAATCCCTTACATTCCTAGAAGGTGTTATTTTTTGGGATGGGAAAGTTCCATTTAAGCTTGTTGGAAGCCACAGAATTTTTGGATTGGGTTGAATTGTTGAGATGACATTAACTTGTAAATAGATAGTCCACTAAGTGGTAACTCACAGTAGTGTGAGGACGTGAGTTTGAGTGGATTATTATTAATCTCTATACATAAATACACATATGCATATAAGTGTATACACACATACATGTAAATGCACATGAGTACACATATGAATAAACACATATAAATAATTATTATTGTATTTATGTACATACATAGAAATATATATGTATACATACATACATCAGATGGCCCTCCATTATTATCATTAATGTTAATGAAACATAAGACTTCACACATGTAATTTATACTGTGTGGGCTAGTAGACAAGCATTCACTTGGGAACTCTGAGACTTTTACTATTATCTTCAGTTACTATATTTTTATACTCTTACTCAAGTTAATAAAAATTGAGATGTTATGGTAAAAAGTTAGTGAAGGGTTAACCTACAAGAAAAGTGGTGTATAGAGAGTAGAAGTGAGATTTGGCCCAGGTTTAACACATGCCAGAGTTTTAGAATGTAATGGTGCTAATAACATAGCTTTAGGACTGGCCAGCCTTATCCTTATTTTGACAGCTTTTTTTTAGCTTCAAGAAATATCAGAGCTGATAAGAAAAAATGTGTTTTGAGCCAAGAAATAAACAAGACTCTCTACACAGAAGCATAGGTGGGAAGAAGTGATGGGGTTACCTCTTAGAAATCAAGAGGAATATACAATTGTTCAAAACAACCATGGGGCACTTATAAGCACACACAAAAATATAATTGCCAAGAAAACAGACAAATATGCTCCCTAAATGGGCTCAGGATATGTAGGATTATGCCAATGTATGTCAATGGTAGTTTAAGAAAAAACAAAAGCAGGGAATTTTGGATCCCTATTTAAGTAGTGTTTTTGCAGGAGTATAAGAGGCATTGCTGTGCCAGGGAGAATTCTACCATGGCAAGAAGTGAAGTCCTATACATATGTGCTCTAGGTTCCAGCAAAATTGATCTAATGCCCTTTCTCATCTCCATGTCTTTGCCTAAGCTATTTTCTTTGCTTGAGATAGGCGCTTCCTTCCTCATTCTCATTTTTAAAAATCATTCATTCCTTCAAGTCTCAACTTCAGTGTCATCTCTACAATGAAACTTTCATCGTGTTCCCAATTAAAAGTAGTCACCCTCATCCATTTCCTCATAACCCCTTGAGTCTTTTCTCTTCACAAACCTATGGTTTCATTGGTGTGAAAAGCTTCCCAGTAGGGTATATCCACCTAAAATCACAAACACCAATTGCTGACCCATTTTTACCAACAGGCATCTGGCAATGATAGCACCTTTATGCTGATATTGTGGCTTCTTGCCAAGTTCCTGTAGCCATCAGATGCAGCATGGCAATGGCTCCTCCTGGGCTTTCCTGAAGCTACTGAAGACTCAGAAAAGACAGCTCTCACCCAGAGAGACCTTGGCATTATCTCAAGGTTCAGCATCAAAAGCTAATCTGACATTGTCAGGGGAAATAGCAAAAAAAAAAAAAAAAGAGTCAGGGATGATTAGTTCAGTTCTTTCTTCAGATAATTACTAGACATGTGACTCTGGGCTAGCCACTTACCTTCTCTCTACACTAATTTCCATGTGCATAAAATTGGAGTAATAACAACATTCATCTCTTAGGACTCTTACGATAGTAAAATGAGATACTATTTTTAAAGCATTTCAATACCTTAAAGTGCTATTTATATTCTCTTAATAGTTGTATGACTGTTGTTGTTATTATGATGTGCTTTATTGCTCTACTTGAAGAACCAATTGACTTTTCCATCTAATTTGTTACTGAAATCATGTCCTCCTATTAGAATGTGTGCTCCTTGAAAGCAAGTATTTCTTACTTTGCTATTTGTATCATTTATACTTAGCATAGTGCTTTTTACTTAATAAATGTTTTTATTGCATTCATTCTTTCATTCATTAGCTCATCTACCTGTGTAGACAATTTTTAATGCTCATTTTAAAATTTATTTATAATAGTAAGTAACTTATCTACCAGTGCCTATCATGACCAGATCTGTAACTTTGATCTTAGAGAGTTCTCTAGTGGACTGAGAAGTAAAATTATTTGCCCATGGTCCCACAGCCACTAAGTGTCACAAACAGGACTTGGCTTTTCCTCAATCCATGATACCATGGTATTTGCTATTATTTGTGCCAATATTTTATTCCACCATCATATTATAAGGTCCTTAAAGTCCAAGACATGTCTGAATTTTATGACAAAATATACTTACTGGGAAGTAATAAGTATATATGATGGCGAATGAAATTGAAGATAATTGAAAGCATATCTTCCATATACTTTAAGTGAGAAATATAAACAAACACTATGAAAGATATGCATACTTGTATATACATACATATTACTTATATGTACCGATATGCATAGATATATATAAATATGGGTATGAAACCATGAGTGCTACACATACTGTGTGATAACAGTGTTACTAGCAGCTGCTGTGGAGGTGTAAGACCAACAATACCAGCACACAGGAGAGCTACTACCATGGGTTCATTGATCTGGTTTTCTGAGGAAAGCAACTTAAAGGGTTTACAATCTCACTTTAACCAAACATATATATGTGTATGTGTGTGTGTGTGTGTGTGTGTACATATGTGTGTATATATATGTATGTATATGTATATATGTATATATAAAATTCACTTAGCTCAGGGGAAAAAGTCAACACCCTGAACTTCAGAGCAAATACAAACAGAGATTGAAAACAGAGAAAATATAAATAGAGCAAATAACACAAATCAACAGACAGGCTTCTAGCTGTCTGACAAAAGTTATACATAAATGTTTACCAGAGAGAGAAGCACCAACATCTAAGTTTTCAAAGCTGGGGGCTCCTTAACAGCTACGCAGAGTCTCCACATCAACACTCTTCCAATGAGTGAGCCCCAAACAAAATTCTAACCTCAGAGTATGTATATATACTTCTTCAGGGTCAGAGTCCTTCACATCTTTCTAGGGTCTCAGACCTCTTGAGGGCTTCACACCTCTTGAGTGTTTCACACCTCTTGAGTGTTTCACACCTCTCATGACCTAACTAGTAAAAGGGTGTGGGCTTTCCTACAAAAAAGGCAAGACTTAATCAAAGGCATTTGATTGCTCCAGTGCTGAGAATCACTTCAAAACAAAAGACAACAAAAAGTCCCACTTTGCTCACCATTACACCATGATAATACAGGTACAGAATAATGCGTCCATAATTGTGTATCATTTTTGCCAAAAGGCAGTAGATGGCCTATAGATGAAGCACTGGGCTTGGAGTCAGAAAGACCCCAGTTAAAATTGGGACTTGACTTAGTCCTTCTCAGCAATTCAAGGACCTAAAACAATTCCAAAAGACTCATGATGGGATATGCCATCCCATCCAGAGAAAGAACTATGGAGTCAGAATTCAGAGTGAAGTAGACTATTTTCTTTTTTGTTTTGTTTCTCATAGTTTCTTCCACTCATTATAATTCTTCTATACAACACGACTAATGTGAAAATGTGTTTAATAGAAATGTATATGCAGAGTCTTTATCAGATTGCAGGTTGTCTTGGGGAGGGAAGGGGGAGAGAGGGAGAGAAAATTTAAAATATATAAGTGAATGTTGAAAACTAAAAATAAATACATTAGTTTAAAAAATTGGGACTCAGATGTTTACTTAGCTTTGTGACCATGGACATTTAATCTGTTAGCAGCACTTTCCTGAACTATAAAATGGGGATAATAATAGCATTTAGTTCCCTGAGTTTATGGGAATCAAATAAGGCTAAAGATTTGTAAAGCATTTAGCACAGTCCCTGGTATACAGTAGGCACTCTGCAAATGTTACTGTTGTTATTATAATCAGTATTATTAAATGAAAATTCTCTTCATTTACTGATACACCCTTGACATAACAAATTTATAAAATGTTATTGTTTTGCCAGAGCCAGGCAGAGGCAGGAAATGAGGCCCCAGAGCTCTCTACAGTGCCTGAGCCTCTTGGAAAATACCCACAGACACTCTTCTGTTGACATTAGAACTGATTATGGGTGGAACAAATTTAATCTTGTCAGGTTAGCTTAATCTTTCTTAAGAGAGCTGTAGCATGTAGGAAATACCCACTCACTCAAGTGAAGAGTCATCTGCTGAGCATGGCACAGTATTGACCACTTGCCCTTGAATTACTAGTGAAGCATAAAGGAAGAATTATATTCACCACTACTTCTCATGTTTAAGAACCTAACACAAAGGGAATTTTATTTACTAAAGATTCTAACTTTCCAAGAATAGCTGCTACTTGTCTAGGTAGAGAAAGTGAATAAAGAGACCCTGTAGCCAGATACATAAAAATAAAGAAGCATTTGGGTACTAAAATTGGAAGTGATGTTAGCACTTAGATTATTCATTTTTTGTAGGGAAACTGAGACCCAGAGAAATTGTGCCTTGTTTACAGTCACAAAGGTGGCCAGTTGTAGAACCAAGAATTCCATCCAATGCTCCTCTCACTATATTAAACTTAGAGGGTACTTAGAGTAGCTCTCAAGTAGCATCATTATCATTATCATTTGAGCATTTTTATATTTCAATGGTACTTTATAGTTTACAAAGAATTTCTGAAAATATTTTTTCACTTAAACCTATGAATAAAGGGAGACATTGTTGGTGGTGATAGATCCTTTGCACTGATGAGATTTAGAGAACTTAAGTGATTTTTTTTTTCCAGGATTAAATCCCTAGAAAAAGGTAGAATCAAATTTAGGTTACAGATATGTTGAACAGTCTAGTGCTTTATCAACTTTACCAACTACACCCATCCATATCATGGTCATTTCTATGAATATGTAGCTTTCATGAATTAAAAAAGTCCATAATTCCAGAATTATAAGGATTTTAATTTTGGATTATAATCTACCATGAGTCTATACAAGTTCCTTACCAAATTAACTCATAACCGATGGAAGCAATGGAATCAGATCTTTCACAAGAGAAGTGGGTAGAGGAGAGGACTTGGATAAAATATTGCTCCATTTGCAAGGCTATAAGGTATGTGATAACTCAGATGCTTTCTAGGTTCTTTTCATCCATTCCCTTTATAAAGATTTTGCACCCATTAAACTCCCTTGGGGAATGGCAGTAGGCTATGTAATAAAGTCTATGCTTTTATCTATCACAGGTTGTTTAAATAGATTAATTAAGAGCTGTTTTCCTTGAAGTGGAAAGAATGTACTGGAAACCACAGCACATTAGTATTAATCTTGTCTCTAACACTGACCACCTACAAGAATTTAGGTAAGTCATTTAATTTCTATGAGTTCTAATTTTTTCATCTCAGAAAGAGGGCCAACTAGAAGACCCTTGACATCACTTCCAATTTTCTTTGATTCTTTTTTTATTATTATTCTAATATGGCACTGACTTTGATGTGTACTCTACCAAGTTAGTCAATACACAGAATATGAAATAAACCCTCACTGGGTAACCAGACATTTACTTTATGTTGAACTATTCATTTCATCAAAACTAAATTAATAAAACTAACTAAATCTAAATGCAATTCATTTTGTATCATGTTTAAGTGATATGCTTCATCTTTTGTGATGTTATACAGTGTTGACCATGTCCTTTTTCTCCTAAAACACTTCTTGAAAAAAGTATTCATGACATGTATACCTGTGACTTCTAGACAGTCAGTAAGCCTTTATCCTCTCACCTCTCAACTATATTTCTATCATAATTCCTCACCCCCTGCATCTTCCCCATTGCTCACTTTTGCTTTGAAGTCATCAACTATGAAAATATATCTTGGCTTAATTTGGAAGGGTCTATCCTGTTCTTTATAGAATTTCTCTACTTCCTTATTCTCTGCAATGGATTTTGGCAAATCAATCAATTAACAAGCCTGTGTTAAGCACACACTGAAATCATTTCACGGGATTTTTCAGTCAGGAGCATTACAAAATGTGATGACCAAATGCAAAATGAAAGAATATTTTATTACCCTTGAACACAGGATAAAACCAACTCTTTTCTCCTCCTTTCTTTATCTTTCCAGTGAGAACTTGCCTTCCTTCTGTTTCAGAAGCAACTTCCTTGAAGTTCTCTTTTTGCTTTGTTTTGTTTGGTTTCATTTTGACATCAAACTTGATGAGATTTATTTCTTTCAGTCATGTGCCCACATGTTAACTGGCTGAGGACTTTACATGTAAAGTACCAAAAGCTAGAGCAACTTTTATTAAGCCTCTAAAAATGGGACCATCTGCTCCCTTGTCTGCTATCCTTCAGCATCACCGCAGAAAGAAAAGGGGGCTTCCTGCAGCTTATGGATACATTTTGTTTATCTTTACATTGCTAAGATGGAGGAACAAAAGTCACAATTATCCATAAAAATGAATTTGCTTAACTTGAAAGTGTTTCTGAATCTTGATTTATAGGTGAGAGAGACATGTCTTCTCCATAGTTTACAATTCCCCTTTCTTTTTTGGCAGAGGGTACAAACTTGTCATTTCATTTTAGCACGATGTCTGGCATATAGTAGGAACCTACTAAATGTTAGTTAATTAACTGACTGACTGATGTGAACGTCTCCTGCATGGAAACTTCTTTCACTGACCGCAGTTCAAGAATTTGCAGTTACAGTTTTAGAGAACAGAGCTGAAGAGATGAAAAATAAAGTGATTTACCCTTACTTTTGCAATTAATCTGTATCAAAAGAAATTGAATACATGTTTTCTTATAGGCCAGTTCTCCAACATCCCCAAGTTTATAAGCTAATTTAGGTTTAAAGTCTAATGATTTTTTTAATGTTTTCACTTTGTTTCCAATTTCTATAAAGATATTGTTTATCTAAATGTTATCAGAAGCATTTAGAAAATGAAAGGTTGTTAGTGCTGAGGATTTGACCTATATTCAAGGACACGAGGACACAGGTGTCCTTAAAGCAACATTAGCATTCCTCACACACTTGTCTCTTTTGCATTAATGTATGTTTCATTAACATGGGCCACACCTTTATGAGTCAGAGTTAATTAAACCAGAACTGAAAATTCTGTTACTTCTCAAAGATTCATCCTTATTGCTTCAAATAATTTCCCACTGAACAAGTTAGCAATATAGACACATATAGCTACTTTTGTTGTCTTCTGACTTTGGTATGGTTGTTTTATCTTACTGATAGTATACTTTTGAGAGAAAAGAGGTATCTTTAACTTTTTTATCATTTACATTTTTAAAGAACTCTGCAGTAAAATCATTCTTTCTGAAAATTGTAACCTCTTATGAAAAAGTGAAATAGTATTAAAAGCTTATTTATCAATGTGAATGGACATTTACTCTGAAACTAATACTATATATTTAGAAAAATTAAAAAAGGTAATATTCAAGAGGAATTAGTCCTTTCTACTATTTTGAAATATTTATTTTTCATCATTTCACGGGTAACAATTTGTAATATATCATTATATTTTCCCCTTCTCTCTACCTTGACCAAAGACTTCAGCATGAATCATGTGCATAGAAATGAACAATTAACTTTTCAAAGTCAGAGAAATACTTAAAGACCAGCAAGGTGAGGAGTAGTGAACTAATTTGTCTATTTCTGCTTGATTCACCTCCTAATTGCTAGGAAGGCAAAAAGCATAATATCATATCCAAATTTACCTCTTCAGCCAACCTTATGCAGAACAGGAGGAGTCAACATCATTTCTCAGTTCTCATCAAAATTCCTTCTATTCTCTCTGTTCTCCTGAACATCAAATATTTTTTTTTCTTTTCATCACGTCCTTCATTGTATAACCATCTCTGCTTTGGAAGAATAAATTTGTTGTTCCTTTTTTTGCTCCTGATCTTCTTGGTATTGTTGCTGCTGTTACATTATAGTTATTTCAGTCCTACTGCTGGTGTTGCTGCTGTTGTCATTGATTTTGAGTTCTTTGTGTTGTTGGAAAAAGGGTTTTCTTTCCACAGAAGTCTTGATATAGAAATTTTGGTGGAAGGATTTTTGAATGTATAATTTTGAAGTCTAGGGGATGAAAATGGCTCTCCTTACACAGAAGGACATGCTGACTTCATAGATTTAAGAGGAGGCCAGAAAATATGACTTAACAATGTCGGAGTATGATAGGACCAGAAACACTTGCTTTTGATCTTTCTTTTCCCCTTAAGATATCTATACAAAAATAGAGCTGGGGATGGGGATGGAAAAACAAAGTTTTAAACTAAGTAATATACTATAGTTCAGCCAAAGTTAATTTCATCTTTAGCATAAAAAGGAGAAATGAAGCAATATTTTGGATAATTTCCCTTATTAATTATCCCCTGGAATTTTTTTATGTACATTCCCTTTATCCATTACATTATTTATAAGCTCCATGAGACCAAGGGCACGGTTCCTGCAATTTTAAAAGGAAAAGTCACTAAATTAAAAGTACTTAAAGTACTTTAAATCTACACTAAAACTTCTTGGACCCCCATTATAATGATCATCATGGCAGAGAAATAAAGTTAGAAGCATTTTTAGTAACTATAAACTAGAATGGGGCAGCTAGGTGACTCCCTGGGTAGAGCACCAGCCCTGGAGTCAGGAGTACCTGAGTTCAAATCCGGCCTCAGACACTTGACACATTTACTAGCTGTGAAACCTTGGGCAAGTCACTTAACCCCAATTGCCCTGCCTTCCCCCTAGCCAAAAACAACAACAACAACAAAAAAAAAACAACAAAAAACTATAAACTAGAATAACTGAATGAAATATAATCACTTCAAAACAAAACTTACATGTGTTATTCCAGTTTTCCCATGAAAACTGATATTTAGGACCAGTATGCTACCATCTAAGATACCTAACTCAACTTTTGGATAGCTAATTATTTTTTCTTTATGTCAAGACAAAATTTTCCTCTTTAAAGTTTGGCCCTTTCCTCCTTCTTCTGCCATTATGGCCCAAAAGAACAATTTACAACCCTCTTTGAAGTATTTAAAGGCAGTGTCATATGCCTTCTTCCATACCTCACTTCTTCAGGTTGGACAAACCCAATCCTTTCACCTGATCCTCATATGGTATGCAGTAAAGATCCTTTATTGCCCTAGTAGACTTTCTATGAATGATCTCCATCAATGTTCTTCTAAATCTGTGACATTAGAAAGAAACTCCTATAAAATCATATAAAACCATCAGCAAACATTGTGTGTAATGGTTATAAGCTGAGAGCCTTCCCAATAAGGTCAGGGGTGAAGTCTTATTACTACTATTATTAAATATTGTACTACAAATGCTAACTTTAGAAATAAGAGAAGAAAAGAAAGAAGAAAAAAAGTAAGATAGTTAAAAAAAACCTTTCTCTGGTTCTCCCCAACTCTTCTCCAAGGGAGATTTTATTTCCTTGCAGGAGGGGAAGCAATAGGTAGAAGGCAGAAGCTTGGCCAGTCTGCTCTCCTGAGACGGAGATAATTTCAGTCTAGAACTATATCTATCATCTCCCTTTTACATTGTTTTTTAGAGGATGTGACTTTCAGGTTCAAATTAAATTCTGATTGTTTTTCATTTTTGGGGAAATCAGGACCTCAAGGTTTTTTTTCAAGGCTTTACTTCTGTCCCACCAAATAACAGTTCCACAATGAATACACATGACAATTAGAAAAGAAACTCATTTATCAAAGCTCATAGCAAAAGACAGTAAGAGCAAATACACAGAAGAGAATACAGAGCAGATAATGCAGATTGAAGGAGTTCTCCCATCGGGAGAGAAGAAATTCAGTTCAACCAAGAGACAGAGCCCTTTATCTTACCAAAAGGAAAGTTCTCCAAAGTCACTAATATAGCAAGCTAGAGACAGGGACATTATGGAAACTGTCAGCTCCTCTCATGTTGGCTTCTTTCCAGAGTTTTCATTTATCTCAGGAATCTGAAGTGGGTTAGCATATTCCATCTTCTCTTTTGAGGCTAAAAGCCAAAAGTACCTGAAGCAACTGCAAAGACCAAAAAATAACTGAAGAAGCTAAAGAAACTCAAAGATTGAAAGGCCAACTCTCCTCTACCCCTCACACAAGCAATGATACCAGGAGGCTTTGGGACAAAGGTACATAAAGAAGCAAAAAAAAAAAATAGATTCTCTCTTCAGAACACTGTCAAGTTTGCTTCAATTGCTTCATGCAATTAAAGGTTTTTAGTGGAACTGAAGTTTCTTCAATATAGATGATTGTCTTCATACTTACTCTGTTTTTCTTCATGTAAGTATAATAGTCAAATCATCCCAACAAGAATTTATTAAATAGTTACTATGTGAAAAACAGTATGATGAGCTTTAAGACTACAAACTAAGCAGGAAAACAAAGGACAATATTTGCCCTCAAGGAGCTTGCACTCTGATGGGGAAAAACAACATGTAAAAAGGAAGCTGAAAAGGGGTGAAATACCAAGGTGGAGTCATAACAAAGAAAATACAGAGAGTCAAAAATGCATCCTGGAAAGGATAAAAGACATCAGTGGTCTGAGTTGTTGTTTAGTCCCTTTTCAGTCAGGTCTGGCTCTTTGTGACTCCTTTTGGAGTTTTCTTGGCAAAGATACTGGAATACTTTGCCATTTCCTCCTCCAGTTCAATTTATAGATTAGGGAACAGAAGCAAATACAGTTAAATGACTTGTCCAGGGAGGCTGGATTTGAACTCCAGTCCTCCTGGCTCCGGGACTGACACTTTATCCATTATGCTACCTGAGTAGCTTTAGTGTATTTTGTTGATTGAAGATCTAGGAGAAAAAAAGTGGACCAGGGACATAAAGTACCTGCAATGTGAGAAGTCCAACACAGAAGTAAATTTCTGGGGTGAAGATGATTCCTTCATATAATAAAGTTGAAGGAATCAGAATTGCAATCTAGAGAGGAATCTCTGGTCTACAACTAATCTGAATTTTCAATAAAATAATTCTTTGCTGTTTAGTACTATTAATTAAATTTTCCAGAGCAACAAAGAAATTATTTTAATGGTGCCCAATTCTCATTCCAAATTTCAAACAGTGGCTGTGCATAATATATCATATTTTCACCTAATTATAATATCTCATGACTGTCCTTTTGAAGGTTATTGTCATGGGATCTAAGGAAAGGGAGGTTTTCATTTATTTTCTTTGTTGTGTTTCATAAATTTCAATTAAATACAATAGTGAAGATTACAGAGTTACTAGTATCTATTTTTAGTAAAATGAAAGTTAATTTATGTAAACATCTTATTAACTGGGTTATATTTTATCTAAAAGTTTGTACTTCTTGGCCCTCTTCATCATAAAGGAAAAAAATACCACAGAGATATACAAATACAGATTTTTTCTTTATTATGAAGAAGGAATTATATATTTAACTTTAAATTATCATTTTTAATATATAATTTATTTATTTTCAGTTTTCAACATTCATTTCATAAGTTTTAAATTTTCTTCTCCTTCCTCCCCTCTCCCTCCCCAAGACAGCGTGCAATCCAATATGCGCTCTACACATACATTTCTATTAAACATGTTTTTGTATTAGTCATGTTGTGTAGGAGAATTATAATGAATGGGAAAAACCATGAGAAACAAAACAAAACAAAAGAAAAAACAGTCTGCTTCATTCTGCATTCCAACTCCATAGTTCTTTCTCTGGATGTGTGTGGCATTTTCCATCATGAGTCCTTTGGAAAAGTTTTAGGTTTTAACATTGCTGAGAAGGGCTGTCTATCAAAATCAGTCATCATACACTGTGGCTGTTACTGTGTACAATGTTCCCCTGTTCTGCTCAGTTCACTCAGCATTAGTTCATATAAATTTTTCTAGGTTTTTTTGAAACCTGCCTCCTCATCATTTCTTATAGCACAATAGTATTCCAGTACATTCATATACCATAACTTCTTCAGCGATTCCCCAATTGATGGTCATCCCCTCAATTTCCAGTTCTTGGCCACCACAAAAAGGGCTGCTATAAATATTTTTGTACATGTGGGATTTTTTCCCATTTTTGTGACCCCTTTGGGATGTAGCCCTAGAAGTTATATTGCTAGGTCAAAGGGTATGTACATTTTTATAGCCCTTTGGGAATAGTTCCAAATTGCTCTCCAGAATGGTTGGATCACCTCACAGCTCCACCAACAATGAACTAGGGCTCCAACTTTCCCACATCTTCTCCAACCTTTATCATTTTCCTGTTTTGTCATATAAACCAATCTGATATGTGTGATATGGTACCTCAGAATTGTTTTGATTTGCATCTCTCTAATCAATAGCGATTTAGAGCATCTCTTTATATAACTATAGATAGGTTTAATTTCTTCCTCTGAAAACTGCCTCTTCATATCCTTTGACCATTTATCAACTGGGGAATGGCTTACATTCTTGTAAATTTGACTCTGTTCTCTATATACTTTTCAATGAGGCCTTTATTAGAGACACTAGTTGTAAAATTTTTTCCCAGTTTTCTGCTTCTCTCCTAATCTTGGTTGCATTGGCTTTGTTTGTGGAAATCTTTTCAATTTAATCATAATTATCCATTTTGAATTTCATAATGTTATCTATCTCTTGTTTGGTCATAAATTCCTTCATTATCCATAAATCTGATAGATAAACTATGCCTTGCTTCCCTAATTTGTTTATATTATCAGCCTTTGTACCTAGATCCTATAATTATTTGGACTATATTTTAGTATCCAGTGTCTGACATTGGTCTATGCCCAACTTCTGCCACACTATTTTCCAGTTTTCTAAGCAGTTTTATTCAAACAATTAGTTTTTGTCCCAGAAGCTGGGGTCTTTGGGTTTATCAAACAGTAGATTGCTATAATCATTGACTATTGTGTCTTGTGTACCTAACCAGTTCCACAGATCTACTCCTCCATTTTTTAGACAGCACTAAGTGGTTTTGATGCTAGCTGCTTTAAAATACAAGTTAAGATCTGATATGGCTAGGCTACCTTCCCTATCATTTCTTTTCATTAATTCTCCTGATATTCTGGACCTTTTATTCTTTCAAATGAATTTTGAGATTGTTTTCTCTAACTCTATAAGATCATTTTTGGTAGTTTGATTGTGTATCAGTAAGACAAGATTCATGATATTGATGGTTACCATGAATATGCTTGTATAGTTCAGAATCGTAAAGTATAATAGACTCTCTATATAGAAGGCAGAAGTAAAACATTTATTCAGATACCAGAGGATCAAATCCCAGAAGCAATAACCTCAATTCAACATAGCAGTAAATGAGTAAGTCCACCTCAATGTAACAGCAAGGAGATTAAAACACAGTATCACAACAAAGAATCAAGCCATCCCATAAACTTCCCTTCTGCTAAGGCCTTCCCATAAACACTCACTCACAAATCCTAACTGTCTGCTTGTCTGCAACCTCTCCCCTCACAATTCAGAAAATGCTAGCAGTTCTCAGAGCCCTTCCAGTTCTCTCTCTGTAGTGTCTCTCATCTCTTCGTCTCTTTGAGTTTTCCATTATCTCTCACAGTTCTCTCTTATCCATCTTCTTCTCACAGCAATCTGGTCTCTGCAGCTCTCTTTTTCTGAGATTAATGGCTAATCAGAGGGTAGCCTATATGGGCTTGGGGCTCAGCACCTAATAGTAAGAGGGTGTGGACCTGCCTACAAGCAAGCCTCTCCTAATCAAGCTTCCTTTAATGAGCTCCACCTGAGGTCTATTGAATAGACAGGGAAGATTTTTGATCACATTAGCACCAAAGATTGGTATGGCACTGAATAAGTAATTTAATTTAGGTAGAATTGTCATTTTTATTACATTATCTTAGTCTACCCATGAGCACATGATGTTTTCCCAATTATTTACATCTGAATTTATTTGTGTGAAAAGTATTTTGTAATTGTTTTCATATAGTCCCAGGGTTTGTTTTGGCAGGTAGACTCCCAAATATTTTATAATGGCTACAGTAACTTTACCTGGAATTTCTCTTTCTATCTCTTTCTGTTGTTAGTAATTAGTTGTTAGTAATATATATACAAATACAGATGATTTATGTGGGCTTATTGTATATCCAGCAGCTTTGCTAAAATTCTTTATAATTTCAATTTTTTTTTTACTTCATTCCCTAGGATTCTCTAAGTATATTATTATATTGTCTACAAAGAGTGATAACTGGTTTTCTTCTTTGCCTATTATAATTTCTTGAATTTCTTTTTCTTATTGCTAAAGCTAACATTTCTACTACAATATTGAATAACAGTAGTGATAATGACATCCTTATTTAACCCATGATCTTATTGCAAATGGATCTAGCTTATCCTGATTACATATAATGTTTGATGATGATTTTAGGTTGATGCTACTTATCTTTTTAAGAAAGGCACCACTTATTCTTATACACTCTGGTGCTTTCAATAGGAATGGGTGTTGTATTTTCTTTCTTTCTTTATTTATTTATTTAACATATTTAGTTTTAAGCATTGATTTTCAAAAGAGTTTGAATTACAAATTTTCTCCCCATTTCTACCCTCCCCCCCACTCCAAGATGGCTTATATTATGGTTGTCCTGTTCCGCAGTCAGTCCTCCCCTCTGTCACCCCGCTCCCCTCCTATCCCTTTTTCCCTTCCTTTCTTGTAGGGCAAGATAAACTTCTACGCCACATTGCCTGTGTATCATATTTTCTAGTTACATGCAAAAACCTTTTTTTGTTTGTTTTTGAATGTCTGTTTTTAAAACTTTGAGTTCCAAATTCTCTCCCTTCTTTCCTTCCGACCTACCCTCCCTAAGAAGTCAAGCAATTCAACATAGGCCACATGTGTATCATTATGTATAACACTTCTACAATACTCATGTTGTGAAAGACTAACTACATTTTGCTCCTTCCCAACGCATCCCCCTTTATTGAATTTTCTCCCTTGACCCTGTCCCCTTTCCAAAGAGTTTGTTTTTGATTACCTCCACTCCCATCTGCCCTCCCCTCCATCATCCCCCACCCTTTTTTATATTCTTCCATCTTCTTTCCTGTGCCGTAAGATACCCAATTGGGTATGTATGGTATTCCCTCCTCAGGACAAATCTGATGAGAGCAAGGTTCACTCATTCCCCCGTCACATGCCCTCTTCCCTCTTCCCAGAGAACTGCTTCCTCTTGCCACCTATCTATCTCTCCCTATCCCCCTCTCTCAGTATGTTCCTCTCTCATCCCTTAGTTTGATTTTATTTCTTTTAGGTATCTTCCCTTCATCTTCAACTCACCCTGTGTCCTCTCTCTCTCTCTCTCTCTCTCTCTCTCTCTCTCTCTCTCTCTCTATATATATATATATATATATATATATATATATATATATATATATACACACACACATATATATATATACATAAACATAAATAAATGCATATTCCCTTCAGCTACTCTAATACTGAGGTCTCATGAATCATACATGTTATCTTTCCATGTAGGAATGTAAACAAAACAGTTCAACTTTAGTAAGTCCCTTGGAATTTCTTTTTCTTGTTCTTTTTCTTGATTACCTTTTCATGGTTCTCTTGATTCTTGAGTTTGAAAGTCAAATTTTCTATTCAGTTCTGGTCTTTTCACTGAGAAAGCTTGAAAGTCCTCTATTTTATTGAAAATCCATATTTTGCCTTGGAGAATGATACTCAGTTTTGCTGGGTAGGTGATTCTAGGTTTTAATCCTAGCTCCATTGACCTCCAGAATATTGTATTCCAAGCCTTCGATCTCTTAATATAGAAGATCTTGAGTTATTCTGATTATGTTTCCACAATACTCAAATTGTTTCTTTCTGGCTGCTTGCAGTATTTTCTCCTTGATCTGGGAGCTCTGGAATATGGTGACAATATTCCTAGGAGATTTCCTTTTGGGATCTATTTGAGGAGGTGATCGATGGATACTTTCAATTTCTATTTTGCCCTGTGGATCTAGAATATCAGGGCAGTTCACCTTGATAATTTCTTGAAAGATGATATCTAGGCTCTTTTTTTGATCATGGCTTTCAGGTACTCCAATAATTTGTAAATGATCTCTCCTGGACCTATTTTCAAGGTCAGTGGTTTTTCCAATGAGATATTTCACATTGTCTTCCATTTTTTCATTCCTTTGGTCCTCTTTTATAGTATCTTGATTTCTCATAAAGTCACTAGCTGCCACTTGCTCCAATCTAATTTTTAAAGTAGTATTTTCTTCAGCGGTCTTTTGGACCTCCTTTTCCATTTGGCTAATTGTGCCTTTCAAGGCATTCTTCTCCTCATTGGCTTTTTGGAGCTCTTTTGCCATTTGAGTTAGTCTATTTTTTAAGATGTTGTTTTCTTCAGTGTATTTTTCAGTATTTTTTTGGGTCTCCTTTAGCAAGTCATTGACTTGTTTTTCATGGTTTTCTTGCATCCTTCTCATTTCTCTTCCCAATTTTTCCTCTTCTCTCTAACTTGCTTTTCCAAATCCTTTTTGAGCTCTTCCATGTCCTGGGACCAGTTCATGTTTTTCTTGGAGGTTTCTGTTGTAGGCTCTTTGACTTTGTTAACTTCTTCTGTCTGTATGTTTTGTTCTTGTTTGTCAGCAAAAAAAGAATCCAAAGTCTGAGACTGAATCTCGGTGCGTTTTCGCTGCCTGGCCATATTCCCAACCAACTAACTTGACCATTGAGTTTTTCAGTGGGGTATGACTGCTTGTAGACTAGAGAGTTCTATGTTCCACTTTTGGGGGGGAGGTGCCAGCTCTGCCACACCAGCACTGCTCCTTCCCCAAGAACCCCCAACCCAGACTGGGCTTCGATCTTCAGCAGACTGTGCACTCCAGCTCTGATCCGCCACTTAATTCCTCCCACCAGGTGGCCCTGGGGCTGCAAGCAAGAACAGCTGTAGCTGCCCCACCTCCACTGGCCCCAGGGCTGGTAGCGGAACCGTGAACTCCTTCCACTCCCACAGCTTTTCCCACTAACCTTCTCTGCTGTCTTTGGTGTTTGTGTGTGGAGAAGTCTGGTAACTGCCACAGCTCACTGATTCAGGGTGATAGTGCACATTCTGCCTGGCTCCTGGTCTGGTTGGTCCGCGCTGCTCATGCTGGGCTCTGCTCTGTTCCACTCCCAGCTCCGTGTGGGATATACCTCACCCAGAGACCATCCAGGCTGTCCTGGGCTGGAGCCCTGCTTACCTCTGCTGTTTTGTGGGTTCTGCCATTCTAGAATTGGTTCAGAGCCATCTTTCTTAGGTTTTTGGAGAGACTCGGCAGGGAGCTATGGTACTCCCTGCTTTCCAGCCGCCATCTTGGCTCCGCCCCAGGTGTTGTATTTTCTTTTTTTTTTAAATTCATTTATTTATTTTTAGTTTGCCACACAAGGTTTTACATAGTTTTGAGTTCCAGATTTTCTCCCCTCCCTCCCCACTCCCTCCCCAAGACGTCATGAAATTTCATATAACTGTCATGTATAACTTCGCATTGAATTAATTTATGCACTAGTCAAGTTGTGGAGAAGAATTTTGACCAATGGAATGAATCATGAGAAAGAAGAAACAGAACCAAAAGAAAGCAACCCAAAAACAAAAACAAAAGAGAAGAGAAAAAGGTAAGCATGTAGTGCGCCTCGATCTGTATTCAAACGTCACAGTTCTTTCTCTGGATGAAGATAGCATTCTCCATTGTGAGTCCCCTGGAGTTGTCCTTGCCCCTTAGGTTGCTGAGAAGAGCGAAGTATGTCAGGGTTGGTCCTCACGGAATCCATATATCCGTGGCTGTGCACAACGTTCTCCTGGCTCTGCTCCACTCACTCACCATTATGTCGTGTAGGTTTTTCCAGGTTGTTACGAAGTCTGCATCATCCCCATTTCTTATGGCACAATAGTATTCCATCACCTTCATATACCACAGCTTGTTCAGCCATTCCCCAATTGATGGGCATCCCTTTGATTTCCAATTCTTGGCTACCACAAAAAGAGCCGCTATAAATATCCTTGTACATATGGGTCCCTTTCCCACTTGTGTGATTTCTTTGGGATACAACCCTAGAAGTGGTATTGCTGGGTCAAAGGGTATGAACATATCTATAGCCCTTTGGGCATAGTTCCAAACTGCTCTCCAAAATGGCTGGATCAGCTTACAACTCCACCAGCAATGCAACAATGTTCCAATTTCCCCACGTCCTTTCCAGCATTTATCATTTTCCTGTTTTGTTATTTTAGCCAATCTGACAGGAGAGATGTGGTATCTAAGAGTTGTTTTGATTTGCATTTCTCTAACCAGTAGTGATCCAGAGCATTTTTCATATGCCTATAGATAGCTTTAATTTCTTCCTCTGAAAACTGCCTGTTCATAGCCTTTGACCATTTCTCAATTGGGGAATGGCTTGTATTCCTATATATTTGGCTCAGTTCCCTGTATATTTTAGAAATGAGGCCTTTATCAGAGAAACTAGTTGCAAAGATTTTCTCCCAATTTTCTGCTTCCCTCCTAATTCTTGTCGCATTGGCTTTTTTTGTACAAAAACATTTCATTTGACATAATCAAAATTATCCATTTTGCATTTTGTAATGCTCTCTATCTCTTGTTGGGTCAAGAATTCTTTACTTTTCCATAAATCTGATAAGTAAACTATTCCTTGCTTTCCCAAATTACTTATAGTATCAGCTTTTACTCCTAAATCATGAACCTATTTTGACTTTATTTTGGTATATGGTGTAAGATATTGGTCTATGCCTAGTTTTTGCCCTACCATTTTCCAATTTTCCCAACAGTTTTTGTGAAATAGTGAATTATTAGCCCAGAAGCTGGCCTTTTCGTGTTTATCAAAGAGTAGATTGCTAAACTTGTTGATTTCTCCTACTTGTGTACCTATCCTATTCCACTGATCTACACCCCTGTTTCTTAACCAGTACCAGGCAGTTTTGATGACTGCTGCTGTGTAGTACAGTTTAATATCTGGTGTGGCTAAGCCGCCTTCTCTGGCATGTCTTTTCATTAATATCCTAGATACTCTAGACCTCTTGTTTTTCCAAAAGAATTTTGTTATTATTTTGTCCAGCTCAGTAAAATAATTTTTTGGTAGTTCGATTGGTATGGCACTGAATAGATAGATTAATTTAGGTAAAATTGTCATTTTTGTTATATTAGCTCGGCCTAACCATGAGCAACTGATAATTTTTCCATTTGTTAAGATCTGATTTTATTCGCATGAAAAGTGTTTCATAGTTATGTTCATATAGGCCCTGGGTTTGTCTTGGCAAATAGACTCCCAAATATTTTATAGTGCCTTCAGTAGCTTTGAATGGAATTTCTCTTTCTATCTCTTGCTGTTGGGCTTTGTCAGTAATGTATAGGAATGCTGAGGATTTATGTGGGTTTATTTTATATCCTGCAACTTTGCTAAAGTTGTTTATTATTTCAAGTAGTTTTTTACTTGATTCTCTAGGATTCTCTAGATAAATCATCATATCATCTGCAAAAAGTGATAGTTTAGTTTCTTCTTATCCTATTCTAATTCCTTCAATTTCTTTTTCTTCTCTTATTGCTACAGCTAATGTTTCTAGTACCAAATTGAATAATAGAGGTGATAATGGACATCCTTGTTTCACCCCTGATCTTATTGGGAATGCATCTAGTTTATCCCCATTAAAAATAATGCTTGTCGATGGTTTTAGGTAGATACTTTTTGTAATTTTAAGGAAGGTTGCACTTATTCCTATGCTTTCTAGTGTTTTTAATAGGAAAGGGTGTTGTACTTTGTCAAAGGCTTTTTCTGCGTCTATTGAGATGATCATATGTTTCTGCTAGCTTTGTTGTTGATATGGTCAATTATGCTAATAGTTTTCCTAATATTGAACCAGCCTTGCATTCCTGGAATAAATCATACCTGGTCATAGTTTATTATTCTCATAATGAGTTGCTGCAATCTTTTTGCTAATATTTTATTTAAAATTTTTGCATCAATATTCATTAGAGAAATTGGTCTATAATTTTCTTTCTCTGTTTTAACTCTACCTGGTTTGGGTATTAGTACCATATTTGTGTCATAAGAAGAATTTGGTAGGACTCATTCCTTCACCTATTTTCCCAAATAGTCTACAAAGTATTGGAATTAGTTGTTCTTTAAATGTTTGATAGAATTCACATGTAAAACCATCTGGCCCTGGAGATTTTTTCCTAGGGAGTTCATTGATGGGGTGCTCAATTTCTTTTTCTGATATGGGGTTATTAAGAAATTTCATTTCCTTCTCTGTTAGCCTGGGCAGTTTATGTTTTTGTAGATATTCATCCATATCTCTAAGGTTGTCAAATTTATGGGCATACAGTTGGGCAAAATAATTCCTAATTATTGTTTTGATTTCCTTTTCATTAGAGGTGACCTCACCCTTTTCATTTTTCATACTGGTAATTTGATTTTCTTCTTTCTTTTTTTTAATCAAATTGGCCAAATGTTTAGTCAATTTTATTGGTATTTTTCATAAAACCAGCTCTTTGTTTTATTTATTAATTCAATAGTTTTCTTGGTTTCAATTTTATTAATCTCTCCTTTGATTTTCATTATTTCTAATTTAGTATTTAATTGGTGGTTTTCAATTTGCTCTTTTTCTAGCTTTTTCAGTGTATTCCAAGATCATTGATCTCCTCTATCCCTATTTTCTTCTTGTAGGCCTTTAGAGATATAAAACTTCCCCTAAGAACTGCTTTTGGTGCATCCCATAAGTTTTGGTATGTTGTTTCATTATTGTCATTATCTTGAATGAAAATATTAATTGTTTCTCTGATTTGTTATTTGGCCCACTCATTCTTTAAAATTAGATTATTTAGTTTCCAATTAGTTTTTAGTTTATTTTTCCATGGTACTTTATTAAAAATGATTCTTATTGCATCATGATCTGAAATGGATGCATTGACTACTTCTGCTTTTCTGCACTGGATTGTGAGGTTTTTATGCCCTTGTACATGGTCAATTTTTAAGTATGTGCCATGTACTTTTGAGAAGAAAGTGTATTCCTTTTTATCCCCATTCAGTTTTCTCCAGAGGTCTATCATATGTGCCTTTTCTAAAATTCTGTTTACCTCCTTTACTTTTTTCTTATTTATTTTGAGGTTAGATTTATCAAGTTCAGAAAGGGGGAGTTTGAGGTCTCCGAATATTATAGTTTTGCTGTCTATTTCTTCCTGTAACTCCCTTAACCTCTGCTCTAAGAATTTGTATGCCTTACCACTTGGTGCATATATGTTAAGCAATGATATTGCTTCATTGTTTATGGTGCCTTTTAGCAGGATATAATGTCCCTCCTTATCTCTTTTAATTAAATCTATCTTTACTTTTGCTTTGTCTGAGATTAGGATTGCTACACCTGCTTTTTTTACTTTGGCTGAGGCACAATATATTTTACTCCAGCCTTTTACCTTTACCCTATGTGTATCCGCTGCTTCAAATGTGTTTCTTTTAAACAGCATATTGTAGGATTATGGTTTTTAATCCATTCTGCTATCTGCTTCTGTTTTGTGAGAATGTTCATCCCCTGCATGTTCAGGGTTATGATTTCTATCTGTGTCTTTTTCCCCATCCTAATTCCCACTGTTTATGCTTTTATTTCTCCCTTTCCCCTTCTCCTCCTCAACAAAGTTTTGCTTTTGACTGCCGCCTTCCTCAGTTACCCCTCCCTCTTTATTCCCCTCCCTTATCTTACCATTACCCACTTGCTACTTCTCCTCTCCCTTCAGACCACCCTCCTCCCTTTTTCCCCGCTTTCCCTCCCACTTCCCGTAGGACAAGTTAGATTTCTAAATTTATCAGAGTATGTTATTCCCTTCTTGAACTAGATCAGATGACAGTAAAGCTCAAATACTGCTCTTCTCCCTCCCTTCTTTCCCTCTACTATAATATGTTTTTGTGCCACTTCATTTGGTGTAATTTACCCTTTTCTACTACCTCCTTACCACTTCCCTCATAGCCCTCCCTTTATATCTCTTACTTATATTTTATATCTTTACCTCAGTTAATTTATACAGGCATTCACAACCTATGTATATCCTTTTCATTTGTCATAATAGCTGTACCATTCACAAGAATGACTTATATATGTGTATATGTATACATATATATGTATGTATGTGTATATATATACATATATACATACACACACACATACACATACACATACACATACATATACATATACATATATATGTATATATATGTATATATATCTATATATATATCTATATATATATATATATCTATATATATATATATATATATATATATATATATATATATATATATATATAAAACACATAAGATGATATAATCCCACATAAAGATGTAAACAACCTGCCCTTATTGGTTAATAAAGTTTGTGGGGTTTTTCGCCTTGGTTACCTTTTTATGTCTCTCTTGAGTTTTGTATTTGGAGATCAAATTTTCCATTGAGTTCTGGCCTTTTCATCAGGGAGGTCTGGAATTCCCTTATTTCATTGAATGTCCATCACCTTGCCTGGAAAATTATGCTTAGTTTTGCTGGGTAGTTGATCCTTGCTTGTAGTCCCAGCTCCTTTGCCCTTCGGAATATCATATTCCAATTTCTCCTGTCTTTTAATGTGGAAGCTGAGAGATCCTGTGTGATCCTGACTGTAGTTTCACGATATTTGAATTGCTTCTTTTTGGATGCTTGCAGTATTTTCTCCTTAAGTTTATAGTTCTGAAATTTGGCTATAATATTTCTTGGTGTTTTCAGTTTGGGATCTCTTTCAGGGGGTGATGGGTGAATTCTTTCAATGACTATTTTGCCCTCTGCTTCTAGGACCTCTGGGAAGTTGTCTTTGATAATTTCTTCGAAGATACTATCAAGGCTCCTTTTTTCATCGTGGATTTCCGGTAGACCAATAACGCTCAAATTGTCTCTCCTGGATGTATTTTCCAGATCAGTTGTTTTGCCAATCAGATATTTCACATTTTTTTCTATTTTTTCATTCTTTACATTTTGTTTTATTACTTCTTGGTGCCTCATAGATTCATTAGCTTCCACTTGCTCAAGTCTAATTTTTAATGAGTTAGTGTTTACATTTTGCTTTTGAGTCTCCTTTTCCAATTGGTTGATTTTGCCTCTCAGGGTGTCCTTTTCTCTCTCTAGATTCTGAATCTCCGTAGCTATTTCGCCAATCTTATTCTTTAGGGACTTGATTTCATCAGTGGATTTTTTCTCCCTTTTTTCCATTTTTTCCATATTTTCTTTTAGCTCCCTAATTTGGTTTTTAAAATCCTCCTTTAGCTCTTCCAGCAGTGCTTTCTTGGCTGGAGACCAGTTCATATTACCTTTTGAGGTATCTGATGTATCTACAGTATCGTTACTTTCCCTCTCCATATTTGTATTTTGATCCTGCCTCTCTCCATAAAAAGAATCTATTGTCCTCGGTTTTTTTTTGTGTTCTTCTTCATGTTGGTTTGCCTTTTGCTGGCTTTACAATGAATTTCCATCTGTGGGTCTCAGGGCTTTCTGTCCCAGCTTTCTTATTCTGGGGGTTGTGAGTCTAGAATTATAACCTTCAGTTTCCTGACGTGTGGGAGAGGGGTCTGGCTCCCTGGTGTCTCACTCCCTGTGGGTGCTCTTCAGCACTTGCTTTTCAGCAATGGTATCAGCTGTTTGTTGTTTGAGCTGATGTCTGGCACTTCCCCTGGGGGAGCAAGGTTACATATGGGCTTCTGGCATTGACCCCTGCCGACTCTGCCCCTATGGGAGTAATGAACTTCTGCTATTTGACCACTGAAGCCCCACTACTTTTTCCTCAGTTCCAGGCTTCTTTTTTTTTCCCCGAGGGATTCTCTGGGTGGGGAGGGGAGGGATTAGAGCTGTTTGCCTGGACATGAAGAACACCCAGAAGTTCAAGAATCTGCATTTAATATGTCTGGGCTGCAAACTTCTGGAGATGGTGTTTCATGGGTGGCATTGTGCTGCCTCTCGTCGTTTCCACAGACTGCCGTCCTGTGTTGGGAGGCCTGGGGATCTCTGCCGGTTTCGGGCACCCAGCTTTCTCCCAGCCCATCTCCCAGGTGGATTTCCCAGCCAGCCGCTTCCGCCTTGGTCTGGAGCAGCTCCGCACTGAGCACTCTCTGAGCCTACAGGTTCGTGCCTCCAGCCTGTCAGACTCTCCCGGCTTGGAAATTTGCCCCATGCAGACTGCTCATGGTTTCTGACTCTCTCAAATCTGCTCAAATTAACTTTTTTATAGGAATCTGACAGACCTTGTGAGAGAGCTCCGGTAAGATGCTGCCTTCATGTGGCCATCTTGGCTCCGCCCTCGTGTTGTATTTTCTTAAAAGCTTTTCCTGCATCTATTGAGATAATCATATATGGTTTCTGCTAATTTTGGTGTTGTTATGATCAGTTATGCTGATAATTTTCCTAATATTGAACCAGTCCTGAATTTCTGGTATAAATCAGATTTATCGCTCTGGTGTTAAGTTGCTGTAATCTTTTTGCTAATATTTTATTTAGAATTTTTGCATCAATATTCATTAAGGAAATTAGTCTATAATTTTCTTTTTTCTTTCTTGGCTCTTCCTGGTTAGGTATCACTACCATATTTGCATCATAAAGAGAATTTGGTAGGACTCTTTCTTCTTCAATTTTCCCAAATAGTCTATATAGTATTGGCATTAATTATTCTTTAAATGTTTAATAGAATTCACTTGTAAATTCATCTGGCCTTGGAATTTTTTTCCTAGGGAATTCATTGATGGCTTTTTAAATTTATTTTTCTGAGATGGGATTATTTAAATATTTTACTTCCTCTACTGTTAATCCATGCCATTTATATTTTTGTAACTATAAATCCATTTAAGTAACATTGTCAAATTTATGGTCATACAATTGAGTAAAATAATTCCTAATTATTTATTTATTTTTCTCTTCATTGAAGGTGAATTCATGCTTTTCATTTTTGATACTGGTAATTTGGTTTTCTTCTTTCCTTTTTTTAAATCAAATTTTTTTTCACAAAACCAGACCTTAGTTTTATTTATTAGTTTAATATTGTTCTTAATTTCATTAATCTCTCCTTTGGTTTTCAGTATTTTTAATTTGGTATGTAATCAGAGATTTTCAATTTCTTTGTTTTTTTTTTTTAGCTTTTTTCAGTTGCATGCCCAGTTCATTGATCTCCTCTTTCTCTATTTCATTCATGTAAGCATTCAGAGATATGAAAGTTCCCCTAAGTACCACTTTCACTGCTTCCCATAAGTTTTGGTATGTTGTATCATTACTGTCATTCTCTTGAATGAAGTTATTAATTGTTTCTATGATTTGTTCTTTGACCCACTGATTCTTTAGGATTAGATTATTTAGTTTCAATTGATTTTTAGTTTATCTTTCCATGGTGACTCATTAAAAATAATTTTTATTGCATCATGATCTAAAAAGGATGCCTTGATTATTTCTGCCTTTCAGCACTTGATTGTGAGGTTTTTATGCCCTAGTACATGGTCAATTTTCATGTATGTGCTGTGTACCACTGAGAAAAAAGGTATTTTCTTAATCATCCCCATTCAGTTTTCTCCAAACGTCTATCATATCTACCTTCTCTAAAATTCTATTCACCTCCTCAACTGCTTTTTTGTTTATTTTGAGGTTAGATTTATCAAGTTCAGAGAGGGGGTGGTTGAGGTCCCCTACTAGCTTCTTGTGCTGGGAGCTAGGGGTCAGGTTACTGACTTTTGTGCTGTGTCCTTTGTCTCTGTCAGCTAGAAGTTATATGATGCTGCAGCTCACCTAGTGCTGAACTGGAAGTGGCTCGTGTGTGCCTAGGCCAGGACTTTCTGAGTTTCCCTGGGGTTACACTGAAACTTGCAGCGTGAGCTGATGGGGAGGGGTGGTATGGCTGCTGGAGATCACCTCCTCCCCTAGGGCTGGATAGGCTCAGTCACTGATGGACACCTGCTCTGGTGCCTGCTGATTCCTCTGGCTGTGCAGAGACAGGCCTGGGGTGTTGGTGTTGGTGCTTGCTGGCTCTACCCCCCAGGGGCTCAGGATTTCCCACTGGTCTGCTGAGGTGGATCTTGCTGGACACCTTCCATCCTGTTCTTCTCCCCTTTAGCCACCAAAAGAAGGACCCTTCCTATTAATCTCTCTAGTCTCCTGAACTAAAAGACTGCTATACCTCTTCTGCTTGCTCCACCATTCCTGGATTATTCCTTGGGCAATATGCTCTGGATTTTTCAAGGTCAACAAGGTGGGATGACAGAGCTTATTGTTTACTCCACCATCTTAGCTCCCAGAAGTTCAAGTGGTGACTTTCAAACATTTAGTCAGTGTGCTGAAAACCCCAGGAGCAGCTGCTGCCATTGCCACAGGCCCTACATTTCTCTATCAGCCAACTCCCAACAGCCCCTGGCCTGCACTGAGATGTTTGGGAATCACCACTGCCATGGGTGATTCAGTTCCCCAGGGCCCACTTCTGCTTTTCTGTAGTCAGTTGTAGACCATGTCCTCTGCACTCTCTCACCCCGGTGCAACAGATCATTCCCATCGACCTTCTGGACTCTCCTGTGCTGGGTATCTGCCACACTCTGTCTCTTAGTGGATTCTGCCACTCTCAAATTTATTCAGATTCACTTTTTAGAGGTATCTGAAGGAATTTGTGAGAGAACTCAGGTGAGTCCCTGCTTTCACTCTGCCATCTTGGCTCTGCCCCTAAATTTTCTTTTTGAAAAGACTAAAATAGCTGAAGTTGGAATAGGTATAGGGGATATGTAATTTTGTAAAGTTCATCACTGCTAGACTAATATGTACTCTCACCAGAATATTGCCTCTTAACTCAATTAAGGCTCTTTATAAAAGCTGTAATTATGTATCTTCCTGGTTCAGAGATTTTGAGTTGTCTTGTCTTTGCATGTAGTAGTACCTGATTTAAAATATTCCTCAGAAAATATCAGATTTCTTGAAGGATCCAGATCCCATTATGAAAAAGTTGACCTATACACCTTTTACTTAGGCTAGATCTACATATGGACACACACTGAAAAGGGAGATCTGGGAATACTTTAGTTCGTTGTTGTTGCTTTTTGTTGTTCAGTTCATTGCAATCCTGTCCTACTCTCTGTGACCTCATTTTCTTGGCAGAGATACTGGACTGTGTTTTCATTTCATTCTCTAGCTCATTTTACAGATGAGGAAATTGAGGCGAAGAAGGTTAAGTGACAATCCTGGGGTCACACAGCTAGTAAGTGTATGAGGCTGAATTTGAACTCAAGTATGCCACACTTGAGGCCCAGTGTTCTATCCACTGTACAACCTAGATGCCATGGTTCATTTTTAGATGTTACCAAAAGGGACAACATGCTTTGAAATTTCCTTGTAATACATATATTCATAAATATGTTTGCTATATCTTTCAGAAATATCTATATATCTGTGTACCTATTTGGCTATCTATCTATCTATGTGTCTGTCTATCTCCAGCAAATGTAAGCAGAGAAATGTTCAAAGGCTAGCTTATGTTTCGTACATATAATCCATTTTTTAGAGCTTCCTATGCAGCTAATGTCCACATTAAGTACATAAGAAACATCATCTCTAATTAGCAAGAAAAGCTATAAATCTAAAATACTGACCTCTGTGTTTTTGTTTTGTTTTGGATATTCTTGAATCTTGGAAATAGATATACTTTCCTTGTCGAATGTTACATTATTCAGTTTGTCAATAACTTATGAAAGTAATTTCAGTCACAGTATATTTTTTGTTATGTCCTCTTCTCTCGCTCTTTTTCCTTATTGATACTGATAATAGCAGAATCTCACAATTTTTAAATTAGAAGAGCCCTAAGTGGCTGCCGGGCCCAATGCACACACACACACACACACACACACACACACACACACACACGACCACACATATACATATGAAGATCCACTATAACATACAGCAATTTCTTAAAGAGCTATGCTACATTTCGTCACTTCCCAATCCAATTTGGAACTGTAATAATTGGTAGGAAGTTTTCAAAACATAAAGGCTAAATTTATCCCTTTGCAACTTTGACCTACTGCTCCTGGTTTCCACTTGCCCCAGACCAAAAGAACACAGGCCAATGTATCTACCTCGTAATATGTTCTTTTTCTGTCTAAAAATTTCCAATGTGTTCTAATAGTCCTTACATGACATGAACCAAAAGTCTGTCACCATCTTCTTTCCCTTGTTCTATATTCTCTTCTGCTTCCTAATGTCCTTGATTAACTTTGGAACAGAGAACTAAACATAGTTCTTGGATGTGAGAAAGCACATTGGGAATTTCACTTCCTTATTCCAAAAAAATGCTTCTTTTCATGTTACTTATGATTACATTATTTTTTCTGGGTTCTATTTCACCTTGCCAAGACATTTTGAGTTTGCTGTCCATTAAAACCACTTATTATATAAGGTTTAATTGTTTTGAAAGCAAATAATATGAAATTGTGAAATATGGTATCATATGAAATCTCTTTTTAAGTTTGAAATGTTTGTGTTCTTTAATTGGTTTTTGAGTTCAGAATAAAAACAGATACAATTTTGAGGTACCTTGGGGGCAGAGACTCTAATTTCTGGACAATAAAAAAACCAGTATAGTGAATGATTTCAGATTTGAAGGAAATTGAGGATACTTAAAAACATTGGTTAAGGGCATTATAGGGATTACAGATCACCAAATTGAAAGAAAGATTTGGGAGATGAAATGTTGTATGTGAACATCAGGAAGAAAGTGAGTTTGACTGCACCATAAAGACAGCTTCTGGACCTTTTAACATAAATATTTTAATTATTTAGCTGTGCATCTACTTCACTCTGTTGGGTTAGCTCCCATGTATATTTCCTTTTTTATCTTCAGAATATCATGCTAAAAAGTTTTCCATTCCTCTAGGTTTGACTTCTCCTTGCATAATTTTGTAGAATCCTCCCTACCTTTCCTATGAAGACTTTTGAAAACTTTTCTCCTTAAAGCTAAAATGTGTATCAGATTATGCCTACCATTTTCATTCTCTATGACAAATTTTACAATGGAGTAACCGTTTCTCCCCAAAGGCCCATTAATTTACAATTGAACAATGCATTTATCATTTTAGTGAGTATAAGATCTACCATAGAGCCACCTTTTGAACGATGGGATCATCATAAGGAAAACGGAGTTGTTAGCTGTGTTACCTGTGACAGAAGGAAAATTCCATGTGTGTCTTGATCACTTCTACATCACACTTCTGTTCATGACTTGTGATCTGTTTCATGAATTCCTCAACTCTTTCCTCTTTTTTTCTGGTAATCTGTAGTAATACTATGCAAACAAAAAGAATTTATGTTTCTTCCTTCATAAGTCTTTAGCAAAATGTTCTCTGTGTTCCCTATTTTCCCACAATGCCTCCCACATTGAATATTGCAATTTGGTGGCATCTTTACCTATTTTCTTGTTTTGTGGTAATGTTTTATGGTCACCATGATGTTCATTTCTCTTATTATTAGTGATTCAGAGCAGAGGAGTCAAGTTGGTGGCCCACATGCTGCCTGCTAAACAAGATTAAAATATAATTAGAAAAAATTTAACAAAATGGATTTTTAAAATTCAATAGATACTGTTAACTTGTGACTTTCTTAGTCAATATTCATGCCATAGAGATCCATTTTTATGTAACTTGGCCACACCGATAAACCATTATTTGATCTGGTTGTTCATAGTTTGTAATTCTTTTGAGAATTGTTGGTTCATATTTTTGACAACTTTTTATCAGTAGGTTCCTTTCTACATAATTTATATTTTGCATTTTATTTAACACTGGGTTATTGCATTCCATTGTTTCTTACTCTCCTTTCTGTAATCTGTTCCATTGATCTACCTCTTTATTTTAACAGATAATGAATGGTTTGGATGACAGCTACTTTAAAACAAAGTTTGAGATCTGGAAGTGATATTCTCCTTTTGTCCCTATCTAATTTTATCAATTTCTTTGATATTCTAGATTTTAAAATTAGATTTTTTTTTTATTTTTAGCTTACAACACACATTTCCAGAAGTTTTTGAGTTCCAAATCTTCTTCCCCTCCACCCCTCAAAGAAGTCATGGAGTCTTATATAGGTTCTACATATCCCTTTGCATTGAACTTATTTACACAATAGTCATTTTGTAAAGAAGAATTATGATCAATAGAATGAATCATAAGAAAGAAGAAACAAAACCAAAACAGAAGAGAAAAAAGAGAGAGCAAATAATTTGCCTCAATCTGCATTCAGACTCCATAATTCTTTCTCTGGATGTAGATAGCTCTTTCCATTATGAGTCCTTTGGAGCTGTCTTTGAACCCCGTATTGCTAAGAAGAGCCAAGTCTATCAAAGTTAGGCATCACAGAAGCAATATGTCTCTGTTTGTGTACAATGTTCTCCTGATTCTGCTCTCTTCACACAGTATCATACCATGTAGATCTTTCCAGGTCATTATGAGGTCTATATGTTCCTCATTTTTATATCACAATAGTATTCCATTACTTTCATATACCACAACTTGTTTAGCCATTCCCAAAATTGATGGGCACCCCCTTAATTTCCAATTCTTTAATACCACAAAAGAGCTGCTATAAATATTTTTGTACATAAGGGTCCCTTTCCCACTTGTGTAATCTCTTTGGGATACAGCCTTAGAAGTGATATTCTCGGGAAAAGGACCCATATATATAAAAATATTTAGAGTGGCTCTTTGTGTGGTAGCCAAGAATTGGAAATCAAAGGGATGCCCATCAATTGGGGAATGGCTGAACAAGCTGTGGTATATGAAGGTAATGGAATACTATTGTGCCATAAGAAATGTGGATGATACGGACTTCGTAACAACCTGGAAAAACCTACACGATGTAATGCTGAGTGAGCGGAGCAGAGCCAGGAGAACATTGCACACAACCACAGATATATGCATTCCATGAGGACCAACCCTGACAGACTCCGCTCTTCTCAGCAACACAAGGAGCAAGGACAATTCCAAAGGATGGAGAAATGATGGAGAATTCTATCTACATCCAGAGAAAGAACTATGAAGTTTGAATGCAGATTGAGGCACACTTCATGCTCGCCTTTTTCTCTTCTCTTTTGTTTTTGTTTTTGGTTTGTTTTTTTTGGTTCTGTTTCTTCTTTCTCACAATTCATTCCATTGGTCATACTTCTTCTCCACAACTTGACTAGTGTATAAATTAATTCAATATGAAGTTATACATGGTAGTTACATGAGATTCCATGCTGTCTTGGGGAGGGAGCGGGGAGGGAGGGAAGAAAATCTGGAACTCAAAATTATGTAGAACCGTCTGTTGTAAAATAAAAATAAAAATAAATTAAAAAAAGAATTTCTATGCTATACCATTTTATGCATATAAGTAATGATATTGCTCCATTGTCTATGCTGCCTTTTATCTCTTTGCTTTGTCTGAGATTAGGTTTAAGGTTACCTTCTTTATCTTTGAATTCTTATTTTTAGATTTCTCTAATTATAAAAGGGAAATATTGAAGTCTCCAAACGTTCTATTTTAGTGAACATTCCCCCGCTCTACTCCAACTAATTTTAGTGCTTTAAGGCTGTTGCATTTTGTGCCCAAATCAATTTTAAATACTAATATGCTTTCAGTGTCTATGATGTCTTTAAGTATAAATGTAGTTTCCCTGCTAATCGCTTTTAACTGCATCTCTTTATCATTATAACCCAGCTATCCTTTTAAATGAATTTTAATCTTTCAAAAGTGTTTCATTCAAACAAGGATATTTTTCATTCTCCTATCTAATCTGCTCTTCTCCATTTTATAGGTGATTTCCTCCTCTCCCTGTAAATTGATATAATTGTTAATTGTTTAATTATCTCTAGCATTTTAGCTTATACTTTTTTTCCTCTCTTTGCAACGCATATTGCTTTTTTTGTAGAAGATAGAAGTAGAAAAAAAGAAGGAATCTATTCAGAACTAGGCAACCAATTCTGGTTTAACTTAAGCAGAACATTCCAAAAAAAAACAAAAAACTTCCCCTCCCCTGGGTGTGGGTTGGAGCTCAGTGTGGCCTACCCCTTCCTTGACTCTACAGCCACCACAGACTTAGTGGCTTTTGAACATGAGCTCACCTAGCTAGAGCAGCTGGGGAGGGCCCCTGACTTGGGGCTTCATTGCATTGCTTTTACTTCCTGCCCCCCACCGCCATCTCAGCTGCTGCCTGCCAGGGGAGTGGAATTTTCATTGATAACTTACACAAAACAAGAACTGACTCTAATGCAAAATTCAAATGGTCTATTTCTACTATTCTACCCTTCTCTCTTCACTTAGCCTAAATGCTGATGGCTTGTGCTTTCATATTTTTTCTCTCTTTTTCATTTTAATATATGCATTTATGATCTACCTCCAGAAGTTTGTTTTTTTCTATCATTATTCCCTTGTTGATTGGTCCCTCCCATTTTAACCTTACTAATTAGGAGTTTGTTCCATGATCACTGATGTCATCCATGGGATGACAAATCCCAAATGGAAATCACACTGACTTAAGGCCCCCTTCAAACCTCTGAGGTGTGGGTGTACAGGTACTGAGTTGCCTTTTTCTCTCTATGATTCTCATTGCTGTGAGGAAGATATAGGATTGTTTTATTTCCCTGTACAATGACATATGGCACTGGTTGTTTCACTGCCTCTTTCTTTTTTGACTCGACCAGGCTGGAATCTATGTTCGGGACTTGATTCCAGGGCTGGAATTAACTTTCAATTAGCCTCCTTCTCTCCTAGCATTTTGGTTCAGAAGTCCTTATGATTAAATGTCCATTTGTTGGAATTTGTACCTGGCTTCCTGCCATGGCCCCTCCCGCAGAGCCTCCAGGTTTTAGTTCTGCTAAACTCTGCTTTTACTCACTTCTCTATTGGAATCCTCTCTGTCTCTTGAGGTGTATGAATATCTATATAAAGCAGTTCTGGGCTAGATGGAGGAGCTAACTTCCATCCTCTGATTTTTTTAAACTATGTTTTTTCCATGGTCTGCATCAGATAATAGCTGGTGTGTGAGCGTGTGAGATAGCTATTTTCCTCTACAACCCACCATGTCACCATCTTAAAGGAAAGCTTATTTCACTGTCATTTTTAAAAATATAAATATCTTTTACATTTAAATCACTGCCACTACTCATTGTTTCACTTCTCCACCCCATTCCAGAGAGCCATCCTTTAAAAAGAAAGAGGAAGTTCAATATAATGATCCATGACAACTCCAAAGCAGTTATTAGGAAAATATTATCCACCTCCAGAGAGAAAACTGATGAACTCTGAGTGCAGATTGATGCATACATTTTATGTTCTTTATTATTTTTTTTGCTTTTTTTTCCAACACAGATAATGTGACAATGTGTTTTGCATGTCTTCACATTTATAATGGGTATTGTATTGCTTGCCCTGTCAGTGGGTGCCTACCCATTGAGGGTCTAGAGGGAGGGAGAGAATTTTGAACTCAATTAAAAAAAAAGAATGTTAATTTTTTAAGTAAATGAAAAGAAAATGTAAAAAAACAAGTTAACTAAAACTAGCCATTGTATATGGGATAGGAAAATTCTTACACTGTATTGAATATTTATATACCTATAATCTAGAGTCTACAATTCAACAATCACACACACATACACACACATACACACACACACACACACACACACACACACACACACAAAGAAGTAAAAGTGTGCTTTTATCTCTGTTGTTTTTGGGCAAGCCATGACATTATAATCTCAAATAAATACATTTCAAATGTTTTGTTGTTGTTCTTTTCATTTAAATTGCCTTTTTTATAGAGAAAAATTGACATATATAGTAGTTACCTCCTTTGTTTTTCCTTGTGGCTTGAATTTTTAACTACACATTGGGGCCTACTGCCATGGGTCTTTCCACAAACTATATATGCAGCTATATGCATAGCTGTGGTAGCACCTATGGCAATAGTCCCTATCATATGTATGTGTATATATGGATATATCCACATACATCTACATATGTGTATCCATATAAGTATATGTACTTATACTGTATGAACACACAAGTGTATATTTGTGCATCTATGTATGAGTATTTACATATGTGTGGGTACATGTATGTTTTCAAAAGTGAAGTCTCACATTGTAACCAAAAGTAGTCAATGGAATTGTTCCATCTGAGTAAAACATCTTTAGTATTGTACACCTACCATCTTTTTTTTTTCTCTTTTTCTCTTCAAAAAGCTTATTAGCATACATTCCATTACATAAAAATTAATACAAGTGAAAGGCTTTTTTAGAAAATAAAAAGGCAGTTATTTTTAGATTCAGACCAAATTCTTTCTCTCCAAGTATGTTATATTACTTCTGTTCCCTTTTAACAAATCCTACCAGAAGTAAAATGATGCAGAAAAGCTATTTAATTTTGGATCTTTGAACTAATTTGCCAACTTTTTATCCCTGCACATTTTTAAAGATGATATATAAGTTGTTACACCATGCTAAGACATGCAGTTAGGATAATTACTAGTTCCTCTGAAAGATTCAGTGTCTCCACATAAATCAATTAGGTATTTGTATGAGAATCAGCATTTTTTCCAGCTCTATGACCATAATATAGCAATCAATTTCACCTACTAAAATCAAATGCATTTTAACAAACATGAAATAAAAACATAAATCAAATAACAGGCATTTATAAAGTGCTGAATTATGAATTAGACACTACTTTAGATATCAAAGAAAATGCAACAGAGGCATAAAAGTCTTGGTTCTTGCCTTCAGGAAACTAACACTCTTTAAATTAAAAAAAAACAGTAAACTTAATACAGTACTAATATGCCTGCACTTATTATATACAAGCTGGAATAAATGCCTTACTTGATTCTAGAGCCTTACATATTGCAGATATTCAAGAAAATATAAAGGATTGCAGAATAAGACTTTGTTATTTAGCAATGTTAAGATTGGAAAGAGATAACTTATTGGAGATGTGAACACTTTTATCCTGCAGAATATATGCTATGTAAAAAATTTAAGTTCAAATTGTCTCCTAGGAATTTGTAATAAATACTCTTCCTTCTAAATTCATAACCACCAAACAACCATCTGATCAATATTTTGTTTTCCACACATTTTAGTAATAGGAAGGAAGGAATTGATTTGGATGAGAGATATGAATATTCTTCTCACCTGATAAGAAAATTCCATCATTGTACAGTTAGTTACTAAATTGGTTTTCTGGAATAAAACATATTCCTCCCCTATTTCTCCTAGTTCTGCTTTCTAGGGCCAGCTAGATAGTATCTATTATCTCCTTCATAGGATCAGCCTTGAAATATTTGAAGATAGCTGTCATGCTTCACCATCCTCGGTCTTCTCTTTTCCAACCTAAACATCCCTAGCATCTTTAACAAAATTTCTCAGGTGATGTAGACTCAATCAATCAATAAGCATTTATTAAGGATATGCTGTGTATCTGACTAGTCACTGAGAATATAAATACAATGAATGCAACAAAGCCTATGCACAATGAGTTTACATTATAAAGGGGAGAGAAAGACTATATTAACATCAACAGAATAAATATAAAGAGAATAAATGCTAATGAATACAAAGTAGTTAAATATATGATATTTTGAGAAAGATAACACCAACAGTTAAGTCACACAGAAATATTTCATGCAGAAGGTAGTGCTTGAACTGATTCTAGATAAATTATGTAAATAATATTCACCTTATGTACTAATTAGTAGTCTTGTCAGATTTGTTATTGATAGGGTCAATTATGCTGGTAGTTTTCCTAATATTGAACCATCCCTTCATTTCTGGTATAAATCTTACTTGGTTATAGTGTATTATCCTTAAGTTTTGTAATATCTTTGCTAATATTTTGCTTAAATCTTTTCATCAATATTCGATATGGAAATTGTTCTATAATTTTCTTTTTCTGTTTTGGCTCTTCCAGGCTTAGGCATCAGCACCATATCTGCATCATAAAAAGAATTTGGTAGGACTCCTTCTTCACCTATTATGCTAAATAGTTTATATAGTATTGGAAATAACTGTTCTATACATGTTTGGTAGAGCTCATTTGTAAATCCATCTGTCTCTGGAGAATTTTTCTTAGGGAGTTAATTGATGGCTTGTTCAATTCCTTTTTCTGAAAAGGGGATATATAAGTATTTTATATCTCCTGTTAATCCGGCAATTTCTATTTTTGCAAGTATTTGTACATTTCACTAAGATTGTCAAATTTATTGCCATACAGTTGGGCAAAATAGCTCTTAATTATCGTTTTGATTTCCTCTTCATTGTTAGTGACTTCACCCGTTCCATTTTTGATACTGGTAATTTGGTTTTCTTCTTTTTTTTAAATCAAATTAGTCAAAATTTTCTTTACTTTATTTTTTAATAGTGCCAGTTCTAGTTGTATTTACTATTTCAATAGTTTTCTTAATTTCAATTTTATTAATCTGTCTTTAGGTGTTCCAAATGTCTGATTTAATATTTAATGGGGGGTTAGTAGTCTTGTAAAAAAAGGAGTTGTATGGTGTTACATTCTTTTTTATTTACTTTTTATAATTTTAGCATAGAAGCATTTTAAATTATTTTTATTGGAGGTTAAATACTTAAGAAGTAGGTGATAAAGCAAAAAAAAAAAACTTTTGAATTTAGGGATATTTTTCTCTTTAAAGAGTAAGTCCCTGTCATTTAAACAAGTTTTTCTCTTTTCTTGAAAGTATTTTATTTATTTATTTTAAATTTTGACATCCAAATTCTCTGCCTCCCTCCAGCCTCTCCCTCACCCATTGAGAAGGCAAGCAATTACATTAATTACACATATGAAATAATGTAAAACATATTTGCATTTCAGCTATGTTGCAAAAACAAAAGAAAACAATAAAGTGAAAAAATTTGCTTCAGTGTCTAGTCAGAGTTCATCAGTTCTATCTCTGGAAGTAGATAGCATTTTTCATCATGAATCCTTTTAAACTGGGTATGACCTACTCTTAATGAATTTTTTCTGGCTCCCTGTAATTCCTGGTTCCTTTCTAAATATTCACCAAATATATTATTAATGATATAGTCTAGAATTTTCCAAGGAAATGATTTGAGTGATACTGGCATATAGTTTAGAGACTAATTCATCTTTTTAAATATATAGCAATATTTGTCAGTGATAGAAGGAAATTACAGCTGCCGGGTCCTACATGATTTGAATATGTAGTCAAGGTGACCAACAATTAAGCAAGAAAACAAACACCTTCATCAGCCTTATCTCATTCTGAGCTTTGGCATTCTGGACACTCTTTTGACTCGCATGTTAATTATCTGATAACCTGGTCTTGCTTCTGTCTTCCATATAATCTTTTTTTTTTAATATCTAAGTTAATTGTAGAGTTCTCTGATCATCTGCATTAGCCTTTTCAGAAAAAAAATGACATTTTTCAACCTCATTGGAATTGTTTTCATTGCTATCTCCAGTATTTCATTCTTGAATATCTGCCATCCCTCCCTGTCTCACCCACCATGTAGCATTTTATTCCATTAATTCCTATCTGTATTTCCTCTGATCCCCTAAAAATTGGTTTTCTAGAGATCTGGGTAAATGCATCTCTATTACAAGGATTTGTCACTTTATCTATGACAAACAGCAAAATGAAATGACCATTTCTCTAAGGGACCTCCTCATTGCCAATCCCCCATATCCAGTTCCTGTTTATTAGTGAGAAAGAGATCAGAAAAAGAAATTCCTTTTGTTCATCCTTCTGCCTTTGGCAGGATGAAATTTTCACCAAAAAAATTCCAGAATATATTAATTATCACATTTTGAGGGAGAGAGAGAGAGAGAGAGAGAGACAGAGAGAGAGAGAGAGAGAGAGAGACAGAGAGAGACAGAGACAGAGAGAGAGAGAGAGAGAGAGAGAGAGAGAGAGAGAGAGAGAGAGAGAGAGACAGAAAGACAGACAGAGAGAGAGACAGAAACAGGCAGAGAGAAAGTCAGATACATGGAGAGAAACAGAGAGAGACACAGAGACATAGAGTCTGTCCTCATCTGTTTCCTCTTTCTGTACAGGTGTTCTGCCATATATTCCATTATGATTTTGGATTCATTCACATGAGCAATTACTAAAATAAAATTCAAATCTTTTCTCCCCCTTCCCCCTTTTACCTTTCTATAAAAAACCAACTGTACAACAACAAAAAATACCACCTTATACCCTTCTACACTCATGGTGTAGACATTGGTTTTATCCTAACAAGTCTCAGTGATACCTATGAGTTTACATGTGCTTCCTTGAATTGAAGAAATCTAGATCCTCTTGCCTATTAACTGAACTTTGTGCAATTGTGTTGTAGACATTTTAGGTTATGGATTTAACTACAAGCTCTTTTCTTTGATTTTGGCTCCTTTGAATTTCCAGGTATCTCAGCTTATGCTCTTTTTCTTTCTTCTTTGTGTCTACTTTCTACGCTGTATCATTTCTCCTTCCATCATGCTTTTTAGTTTAAGATATGTTCTTCCCAAGGAATGTGGGTAGTTACTTTCAGATATATCATTGAGTTGATGGCAAGAGTGGAGGTAAACGGGGGAACTGATTGATGAATAAGGAAACAGAGCAAAACATGTATGGCTATAATTGAAAGACCATGAACGGAATCTTGCATCCAAGGACTTCAGTTCCAATTTTAAGTCTGTTGCTCACTGTCTCTCTGAGAAGAAAAGGAAACATGGAGCTCTTTTAAAAAGTTGTGCAAGGATCAATAAGAAAATATGGCAAGTTACATCCTTATGGAATTGGTTACTCCCTTACTCTTTGAAGAAACAATGGCTTACATTTTCAATAGCAATATTTTCACTATGTTCCGTGGTGGTTGTGAACTGACAGCAATATATATCAACAGGAATTTTGAAAAAGAACCAGAGGAAAGGATGTCATCAGGAAAATGTAATCTCAGAAAAGAAAATGGATTGGTCACATGGCAGTGAGGTGGCCAGCCCAATTGTTTCTCTAGTATTCTTTCAGTGTCAAGAGGTCCAAAAAAGCCACAAAGTTGTGTTAACTCTTTTTATGGATTTCATGGGTAACCTCCCTCTGACCTGGATTCTACTCTCTCCTATTTCACATGGCAAGTAAGTATCTGAGAATGGATTTTAAGTCAGGACTTTCTGACTCCAGGTCTAGCACTCTATCCACTGAGCCACTTACTATTCCAGCTCAATGATGAATTTATTTTGATTTTCTCTTGGCTTCTTGACAACTAGATGGTACAGCAGATAAAGCACTAGGTCCTGATTTGGGAAGACAGGATTTTAAATGCAGAATATCTATGTGACCCTGGGGCAAGTCACTTAATCTTTTTTCTTTTCCTCCCAATTCCCTTATCTAGAAAATCAGAATTATAGCACCTACCTTCCAGGATTGTTGTGAGGATCAAATGAGATTACAATTGTAAAGTACTCAGCACAGTGCCTGGCACATAGTAAATGTTAAGTAAATTATTATTATTGCTATTATTATCATCATCTGACCAGATGTTTTCTGAATCTTCCTCTCTTCCTCTGGACCATATCCTCTAACTATAAGTGTCCCTCAGGGGTCAATCTAGGGCCCTATTCTTCTCCTTCTATACTTCTTCACTAGGTGATTTCATCAGTTCCCATGGCTTCAATTACCAACTCTATGCTGATGACTCTCCAATCTACCTCTTCTGCCCCAATCCCTCTTCTTAGCTCCACTCTCCTATCTCCAATTACATTTTAGACAAGCTGAATGTCCAGTAGATATCTCAACTCATTGTCCAAAACAAAATCATTGTCTTGCCCCAAAAGTATGCTCCCCTCCTACTTGCCTTGTTACTATAGAGGGTAACACCATCTTCCAAGTCCCTCAGGTCCTCAAAATGGTATTCATCCTGGATTCTTCACTGTCCCTCACCTCCCATATTTAAATTGTGGCAAAAGTGTGTCAATTTTACCTTTCCAACCCCCTCCCTTCTCTCCTATGACACTGCCACCACTCTAGTAAGGCTGTCATCACTTTACACTTGGATTGTTGAAATAGACTGCCTGTGAGTCTGCCTGCCTCAATTTTCTTCCCACTCAAATAAATGCACCCTCCATTCAGCCACTTAAGTGATTTTCCTTAAACACAGGTCAGAATAGGTCACCAATCATGTCACTCAATAAACTCCAGTGGTTCCCTTTTGTGTCCAGGATCAGGTAAAAAATGCTGTTTGGTATTCAAAGCCCTTCATAACCTTGATCCCATCTACCTCTCCAATCTTTTTTTTAATATATTTTATTCCCCAACACATACTTTTTGATGTAAAGATGATAGCTTCCTTGCTGGTCCATGAACGCCGCACTCTATCTTGAGTCTGGGCAGTTTCTTCTTAATAGTCTCTCATGAGTAACAGAGTCTCTCTTCTTATCTCCACCTAATAACTTCCTTCACAACTCAATTAAGATCCCATCTCCTCGAGGAAGCCTTTGTCAACTCCTCTCAATTCTATTTTCTTTCCTCTGTTATTTCCTACTTATTATCTATAAAGTTTGTTTGTGCAGGCTTGTTGTTGTTTCTTCCATTAGATTGTGAGCTCCTGAAGGGCAGGAGCTCCCTTTCTTTTATTTCTTTTTTAAAAATATATATAGTATTTTATTTCCCCCAGTTACATCTAAAAACAATTTTAACATTCATTTTTAAAACTTCGTCCCTCCTCCCAACCATCACTCTTTGAGAAACCAAGCAATTTGATATGCATTATATATATATAGACATGCAAAACATTTTCATATTAGTCATGTTGTGAAAGAAAACAAATTAAAAAAAACTCAAGAAAAAATAAAGTTAAAAAATGTATGCTTCAATTTGTATTGAGGCACCATCAGTTCTTTATTTGAGGATGGATAACATTTTTCATCAGAAGTCCTTCAGCGTTGTCTTGGATGATTGTATTGATGAGAATAGCTAAGTCATTTACAAATGACCATCTTACAATATTGCAGTTACTTTGCACATGACATATTTCACTTTGCATCAGTACATGTAAGTCTTTCCATGTTTTTCTGAGAATACATTGCCCATAATTTCTTATGGTGCAATATTATCCCATCATGAATAACATACCACAATTCGTTCAGCCATTCACCAATTGATGGGCATTCCCTTGATTTCCAATTAATTGTCACCACTAATAGAGCTATTATAAATATTTTTTGTAGATATATGTACTTTTACTTTTTTATCTCTTTTGGAATGGAGATGTTATAGTATTATTGCTAGGCCAAAGGATATGCATGGTTTTATAGCCATTTGGGCATAGTTCCAAATTTCTCTACAGAATAGTCGAATCAGTTCATAATTTCACCAAAAGTGCATTGATGTCTCATTTTTTCCATATCCCCCTCACCATTTGTCATTTACTTTTTATGTTTTATTAGCCAATCTAATAGGTATGAGGTAGTACCTGAGAATTGTTTTAATTTGAATTTCTCCAATTGATACAGTGAGTTAGAGTATCTATATGACTATAGATAGTTTTGATTACTTCATTTGAAAATGAATCGTATCTTTTGATCATTTATGAATTGGGGAATGACGCCTTTTATTTATAAATTTGACTCACTGCTCTATATGCTTTTCCAGTCTATTTCTTGACTTTTAACTCTATGCTAAAATGGGACTCTGCTTCCGGAATTAAAGGGGCACTGTCCCAAGCTTCAGTTGTTTTGTGCAGCTGCTTTCAGAGATAATTCTAGGGACATTTTGTTTTGGTTCTTCCAAAGTGGTGTGATCTAGGGAGAGGCATGTTTACTACTAACCTCCCTTATGTACTGATTTGTGAGTGACTATACGCAGTCTTTTCTGCCCTGGTCCTGTGTACATAGTCCCAGATCCCCTGTAGCCACAAACTCAAGTGTGCCAATATGTTCCTCCTCACTCTGGGAATGAGAATCAGGACGGTGACCTAGATCCAAGTACGGGCAATGCATCAGTCCTCTCCCAAGTGACAGCCAAAGAAACATCATAATCTCCTTTTGATCAGTTCTCTGACCCCTTTATCATTTTGGGGATGAAAGATCTGAAAACTGCCACTGCTGCCACTGATTCAGTCACTCTCACAGCCTACTCCTGATTTGCTGGGGTACACCCTGTGCTAGAATAGATTCCACTCTCACTCTGGTGCAATAAACCTTTCCTGCCAAACTTCTAAGTTGTGTCGAACTGGAAAATAGTTTCATCCCATCCTTTTGTGGGTTCTCCTATTCCAGAATTTGTTCTAAGGCATCATTTAAAGCATTTTGTAGGGGTTTTGTGAAGAGCTTAGGTGAGTCCCTACCTTTTTTGTTACCATCTTTGTTCTATCTCTATTTTGCTTCTTTTTGCTACTTAGCACAGTGCCTGGCACATAGGAAGCACTTAATAAATGTTTGTTGACTGAAGGGACATGGACAAAGGCATCATCACTGAAGAGAAGATTTATATCCATTAAGATGCTTATCCGCTGTTGTATTTCAGTTTGAGTTTGAATGGAAGAAAAAGTCACTGTGAATATTTCAGGATTCCACACATTGCACTTGACTGTCAAAAGTTCTAAATAATTGAAATTATATTCACAAGGATAAAATATATAACATTTGAACTGAAAATTAAATGTTTAATATGAGGGAAATCATGTTATCAATTTGCTAATATAAAATAGAACTTGTTATTTCTTAAGGTCTTTTAAAAGTATTTATCATGCCAGAAAGATAATGTACATTATTCCATTAGGGTTTATCATATATTGTTCTTTGTAGAATTGTATGAGATTATGGGCATTCAGGGACATTTTCTTAAGATGTGAAACAGTGAAAGATGGTAAATAAAGAATTGGATTTGCTATTAGGAAGCCTGATTTGAATTCCACCTCAGACACTTGACCGTTACTATCTTAAAACATGAATTTCCTCATATTTTAAATGAGTAATATTATATTAGTGACATTTTAATTTACTATGTTTTAATTAACAAAAATCTATGTCCTTTCTTTCTCACCTTTTTCTCCAAACTTGAAAATAAGAAAAAGCAAACCAATCCCTTGCAACAGACACACACATATGTGTGTATATATGTGTGTATGTATGTGTGTGTGTGTGTGTATGTAAAGCAAATTGCCATATTGGTCATGTCCTGACACTTATTAAGCACTTATTATGTACTAAGCATGGATGATACAGAAAGAGGCGAAAGACAGTCCCTCTCCATGTCACGATTTAAACAGGAAGAGAGCATATAAAAAGGAATATACCAAAAAAGGTATTTGAGATAAATAGTAAAATGAAAGCATGGTATTTAGAGGGAAATGTAAAGGCTTCTTAGAGAAGATGAAGGTTGAAGGAATCCAAGGGAGCTAAGAGGCAGAGATGATAAAAAACACTGTTCCATACATGGGGGATAGTCAATGAAAATACCAGGTTTCAAAAGATGGATGATCTAGCTGATAGAAAATCAGGGATACTAGAATCATTGGAATGAAGAGTATATGGAGGAAAAGGGGGTCATGATGTAGAATGTAAAAAGACTGTAAATATTGGGGGAAGTTTAGGTAATTTCCTACATCATAGGTTATTGGGGAAGAAAGCACTTAGACATGAAAACAAGTACTACAAACTACAACTATGTAAGGTGCTATCAATTCTCAGTAATAAATATTTTAATATTTAAATTCCAGATCTTGAATCTCAAAGGTTAGTTTTTTGCTTTTGTTTTTGTTTGTTTTTTTCATTAGTCAGAAACTGTGGAACCTTGACAGTCAGAATTTTGGTTCACACTGTCCACATTTTCACAATTTGATTTGTAACCTTATCAATTTAATAATTTTAAGTGAACTATGTAGCTGCCAAGCAGATGATTTCTTGATTTGGTTTTTCAGTGCATCTTCCCCCTGGTAGAGGAAATTTATTTCTATTGCCAAATTAAAAACAGAAGACTACTTCATGAGCACATAACATAAGAGATGGGAAGGTTTCAACAGGAATCATGCTATAACCAATAAGGTGATTTTGTGTTTGTTTTTTTTTTTTGGCTTGTTGATGTGGAGCACTTCAGTTCATCAAACAAGAAAGCTTCCATGTAAGTAGTTGCAGCTGTTCATAGGTATAAAATATATTAAACATACTCAGAAATTCATTATATGAAAGGAAATTTACCAGAAACCCCTTACTGAGGTTATTTCACTGAAGAAGAAGGACCTTAAAGAAAGACCAAAATCAAGGAATATTCACATGGTAGTTTGGTAACCGATGGGATGTTTTTTTTTTTCTTTCTGGGAACAGAATGATAGAAATAATTTATGAAATGTAGATTACAGAAATCCTTGACCTTTACATCACCATGCTCACCCCTAGTACTAACAATTGTTTCTTTCTTTTTTAAGCTGTTTATCTTTTATTCATGCTCATCTTCCTTTTTTCTACCTCCCGCTCCTCAATTAATCTATTTTCAACCACTTGATAGGCCAGTATTTTGTCTCTCTAATATCACATATTTAGATCCTGGACCACATAGATCAGCTGGTATAATACCCTCATTTTACAAATGAAGAAATTGAAAACCAGAGAGTTCTAGTAGTATGACTGAGGCCACATAGCTAGGGAGTAGCTAGGTTTATATTTGAACCTAGGTCCTATAACTCCAAATCTAATGTTCTGTTCAAAATATGTTTCATTTCATGCTATTTTTGGTATTATAGTGTAAATTTGTATTTTTAGATAGCATCTAAACTAATAAAAATTATATTCCACAGTGATGCATATGTAAAGCTGGTTAGGTAAACAGGTGGGCTAAGGAAGCTGATAGATAGATAGATAGATAGATAGAGATAAAGATATAGAGATAGATATATGCATATATACATATACACATGCTTATAGATGCATACATACATATACATGTGTATGTGTGTATGTATATATATGTAGGTAGAAATATATACACACATATATACTTATACATGTGTGTATGTATGTGTATATGTATACGTGTGTATGTATTTGTTTATATATGTGTGTGTAGATAGATAGATTAAGTATCATAGGATCACAACTTTCCAGATAGAAAGGATCTTAGAGACCATTGATTTCAACTCTTTTTGTATGCATGAAGAAACTGAGGCCTAATGAGTTTAATTGTTTTACCTAGGTTCACACAGTTTAGGAGGATTCATTCATGGCATGGTGCTAGTAAGGTTAGGATATCAAATTTGTTTTCCTAAATTAGTAGGAAGCTAGGAATATACAGACAGTAAATAGGGAATCAGGAAATTCTTCTTAAATGGACAGGAGACAAAGTTCACCTGGGTGGTCAGAAGAAGATGTACTGTGCTCCTCTGTAGTTTTAAAAGCTTGCTTTTCTAGATAGAGGCTAGTGTCCTGAGTCTGTTGCAGAGTTGTAGTTCTATGCCATATGCCACAGCCACTTTTAAAGATCTGCGTGTGTTCTTACCTGAATATCCAAATATGAAAGTTTGTTACCATCTCCACAATCCGAGATCTGTATTTTGCCTTGTGTTGTTTAACTCTTTTATTAGTGACTTGGATAAAGATGTATGGCATGTTTATTACACATGTAGAAGACACAGATCTGGATAGGAGACTTAAGCTTCAAAGTGCACTTAACTAGCTAGAGCACTTGGTCAGTTTCAGTAAAGTGAAATATTATTAGAATAAATGTAAAGCCTTTATTTCAATTAAACTAAATCATATTCACGAGTACAAGATGGGTGGGTGGTTTTGTTTTTTGTTGTTATTGTTCCTATTTGTTTTTGTTTGTTTTAATTTAGGTTGACTTCACTTCAGTTGGGGGAGGCAAAGGCAGGTTGAATGCTTGAACTCTAGAGTTATGAGTTGTCATAGAGCTAAAGACTATGAGATTTCTAATCAAAGTCTGGCACCAATGTGATGACCTCCTCTTACACCCCCTCCCCCACCCCTGCCCCACCAGGGGCAAAGGGCCACTAGGTTGTTTAAGTAGGGTGAATCCAGTAATGCTTTAATAAATGTTTGACAACAAGCTCTCTAGGGGGAAAAGGCACATACAACATATTTTTAAGTTTAATCTTTATTTTTAACATTTTTCCATTAATTCCTTAAGAATAAACAATCAACATTGAAATAAATTAAGCAATGATCTGTAACATTTGCAAATTTCAAGGTGTAGCTTTTCCCCATGCTTAGAATGCTGGCTCTCTTCATTCCCACTAATTTTCTTGTCTCCTTAAGACTTAGCTCAAATTCCTACTTTCTAAAATATGCCTTTTACAGTCTTCCCAGCAGCTACTGCCTTCCTTTCCAAGATTACTTTCCATCTACTCTCTCTTTTCTCTCTCTCTCCTCTCTCTCTTCTCTCTCTCTCTCTCTCTCTCTCTCTCTCTCTCTCTTCTCTCTCTCTCTCTCTCTCTCTCTCTCTCTCTCTCTCTATATATATATATATATATATATATATATATATATATATATATATATATATATGTATGTACCTAGTAATTTACATGTTTTATCCCCCATTAAAAAGTAAACTCTTTGAGGGCAGGTAATGTGGATTTTGGGGGGGGGGTTTGGATTTTTTTTCATTCTTTGTAACCTTAGCACTTGTCAGAGTGTTTGATAAAATGTTCTGATAAGTCAACAATATGATATTGCAGCCAAAGAAGCTAATGGAATTTCATGCTGCATTAAGGGAGGCATTACATCTGTGAATATGAAGGAGATATTCCTGTTCTCTGCCATAGTGAGACCACATGTAAAGTACTATGTTCAGATCTGAACACACATCTTTAGGAGACTATGGATAAGTTGTAAAATATCCATAGAACAACTAGTGATTTGAAATGTTTTACATTTTTGCCATATAAAGATATTTTGAAGGAACCAAAGATGTTTACCCTGGAAAAGTGAAGACTTACTGATGTATATGATAGCTTCGGTAATGAGAAATTCTTTATTTTTTATTTTGACTTTTAAAGGAAATTGTGGTAAGTTAAATCTAAGACCCAGTGTGGAGAGACATTTAGTATAAAAATAAATGTATGTATATTCTAAAGATTAATTCAATTTTTATTAAATAAAAGATGGAATGGATAAATGGTTAAAGGACATGAATGAACTTCAAAGAGTTATAAACTATTAACAGCATTTTTGCCCCAGTGAGCAAGTTCTCCAGTATGGTGTTGGAATTGGCACCTCCACTTTTAGATTAGGTTGAGGGAGTGCTGGTCCTGACAGACCCAGGGGCAGAGCCAGACTCAAAAGCTCTTTGCCCATTCTGAGGCTGGGGAGCTCCTGAAAGACTAAACATTTGTGGAGTGTCAGAATACTAAAGCCTCCAAAACATCAGAGATACCCCAATACAAAAGGAAAAGAGAGACCCCAAAGTGGCTATCAATCACCCAAGGACTGCCCTTCTAACCTCCCATATTTAATTTTTCTTTCCTGTATGCACTACATCCCTGCGTCTAATAAGTTCCCTCATGTCCACCATTAATGACTGATTTGAAAGTTAGGAGTTAACTTAGGGTCTTGCCAAAAAATATTGAAGATTCCCAACCCTCACTCTTGAGAATGCCTCATATATGTCAATAAGATGATTGGGACCTTATTAGCATTAATTATTTGAACCAACAGTTCAAACCTGATTCTTAGTAAAGATATTCTGAGGGCCACAGAAAGACTTGCCCCCATCCCAGGATTATAACTGAGACAGATCTCTCTGGAATGAAATTGTGTTACTTGAAATACTGAGTGAAATTAAAGGCCAAAGAAACAAAAGTGCCCAACTCTTTATTTTCAGCTCCAGTAGGACCCGTTGAGGCTTCAAGTTTGTTGTAGAAAGTTAGAATGGTGGGCAGTGGAGTTTGGAGGTGGGGTAGGCTGGGGAAATGTTACTAATGTCCAGAATGTGCTCTGCCCCAGGGGAATTTTGGACAGAAAAGTTTCTCATAAATACAAGAAAGAAAGAAAGAAAGAAAGAAAGAAGAAAGAAAGAAAGAAGAAAGAAGAGAGAGACAGAGAGAGAAGAGAGAGAGAGAGAGAGAGAGAGAGAGAGAGAGAGAGAGAGAAAGAAAAGAGAGCAAAGAAAGAAAATTAGGCCTGTTAAACTGTAATCTCTCCAACTCCCAACCCATCCCCACCAAAAAATGGGAAAACAAACCAAATTTTGAGACAATTGGGAATCTTTCATCTAAATGCAATTGCTTATTGTATGGAAAATGGTACCAGTTTGTAAGCTAAATATTGGGAGATGGGGTATTAAGGGTATCTCACTGGACTCTGTTTCACAAACAATGAATGACAGACATTGAATCAAAGCCCAATAGTAGCATTAGGAGGTCAAGGCATACAGCAAAAAAAAAAAAAAATACCATTAATGCCCATGGAGGAAGTGATCCATGTCACAAGCTGGCACTATATTTAATGCAAATATTTTTAAAATTACTTTAGCTGTGTTTATACAATATAAGATAAAATTCATACAATAGTTATAAACTAAATAATATGGAAATAAAAAAATACTAACACAAAATTTGTTCCAACTAACCATTAAAAATGCAAATCAAAAACAATTCCAAAATTTCACCTTACACCCTCAGCAAACCAAGAAAAACAAAAACACAAGAATAATCAATGTTGGAGGGGCTGTGAAAAGACATGTAGAATTATGAACTATAGGTAGAACATTGATGTTAGTCTAAACACAATTTAAAAATATACTAAGAGTGTATTATTCCCTTTGTACAGAAGTTTCACTGGTAGTAATACACAAGAAAGAAGGAAATGAGCATTGATTGAATGCCTACTTTGTGGCAGGCATTAGGCTAAGTGATTTACAAATATATCTTTTGATCCCTTAATAAACCTTTAATGTAGGTTCTACTGTGATCTCCATTTTATAGAAGAGGAAACTGAGGAAGAAATTAAATCACTTGCCTAGGATCATTGAACTCATAAGTGTTTGAGGTGAGATTTGTACTCAGATCTTCCTGACTCCACACCTAGGACTCTATCTGCTTTATTATTTAGCTAACTAGGGAGTCAAACATTAAAAAGGAAGACCCTATATGCAATAAGAAACTTGTATCAGTATTTTAATAGTAGTAAAGTACTAGAAACAAAGTACACACTTATTGATTGGGGAACGGCTAAACAAAGTATGATACATAAACATAATGGGATATGACCTTGTGAAAAACAAGGAATAAGATGAAAAAAACTACAGAAATCTCACATGAACTGACCTAGAGCAAAGTAACAAAACCAGGAAAGCAATGCAAAAAATAACAATAGCAAAATAAATGAAAATAACAATGATTTTTTTTTAAATTGAAAGAAAATGAATGAAAGTTGATGGTTACCTGAATAAGACGTTAGTGGAGGTGAGAGGGAACAGACTCAAAGACATAAATAAGAGACTGAGCTTTCTAAGCTTAGCCCAGATAAACCCTGAGGATCCTTATCATGAATGTCACTTTTACTGGTAAGTCTGATGCTCAAACTTTGCTACATCTTCTTCTCAAAGTTCTAGAAGTAACCCTGAGAAGTCAAGGTAATCCTTCTAACTTCCTCAGATCAAGTTCCTACTGGTTTCTTTCTGGTCAAGGTTATCTCTTTATAATCATTCAGTCAATAGTAAGGGTTATTTACTAAGGTGTTAAAGTAAATAGTTGGTTACAAAACACACCTCTTAAAGTCTGTAATACTCTCTCCCCCAAGTATGTGCAGATTCCAGGGGAAAGTGAACTCAATCTTAGAGAGTGCATGTAGTAAAGGAGGAACTCATAGCTCCTCTTTGCCAGAAATCCTTTTCCCAAAAAATTCTCCTTAAAACATCATGAAACAGTTTGTTATATCCTCTCTATCCTTTTTTTTTTTTTTTTTAAAAAATGAATACACTATGTTCAGATGATCTGAAGGTGCAGAGGATGCAGCTATGTGGTATAATGGATGAAGAGCGGGAACTAGAGTCAGGAAGACTTGTGTTCAAATGTGGTATCAGATTGAACAAGTCATCTAACTTCTATTTGCCTAAATTTTCTCAACTATAAAATTGGGATAACAATGCACCTACCTCTTAGGGTTATTGTGGGGATCAACTGACATAAGAGACTTGTAAAGTGATTAGGAAGAGTAGGGATTTGTAAATCCCCTAAATAAAAATAATTTGTTCTGTAAAACTTGGACTCAGTCAAAAAAACATACCTGAGTACCTAGAAGGCTATATGTGGCCTCAAGGCTACATGTTCCCTACCCCAGTTTAGCACGTTATGTCATACCTAATAGGTGCTTTATATATGCAAGATATTAATATTATTATTACTAGAACAGTAATAAAGGACAGGAAGTTGACAATCCTCTACATATTAATTTGTAGATGAAGAAACTGAAGCCCACAAAAATTATATGAGCACTTTAAGGCCTTGTAGCTAGTAAGTAGCAAGACTGAGTCTTTGTGACATTGACTGACTCATATAATTTCTGTGGATTTTCCACAGATATTTTATGGAGTAGAAAGGATTGTAAGGTGTATAAAACATCTGAACAAAGTACACAACAATAAAAACAAAGTTAAATAAAGCAAAATATTGAAAATTAAAAATCTCACCTTATGAGGCAAAAGAAGAGACAAATAAAGAAACCTTGGCCAAAACGAAAACACTCTGAGCAAGAGTATGCAAATCTATGTCACTATTAAGATGCTATGTAGCAAGCAAGAACAAAAGCAACAATAGCAAAACATGATGATAAAATAGGAGAGGTCTAATATCTTTGTTATTTGACAATTATATTCACCTGGTATCTTATTAGGATATAATACTGAGGCTCCCACCATGACTACCTAAAATTGATGACCAGCTCATGTCTATAATTTTAATTTAAAATATTTACTATTATATACACAAATATGTCATATATACATATATACAAACATATATATGTATATATATATATATATATATACATACCTAATTTAGATTTCTTTTTATGAAAAGAATGTTGTCAAAATATGCCAGGCTGAAAAATATGTGATTTCGAGTATAGTTTTCCCCCTTTTATCAAAAGAAACAAAATAACATTTTATAAGTGCTGCCTATACTGTAGTCTAGAGTCTCTAGAGGAACATTTCCCCCCAAAAAGCTCCAATTTTTATAGAAATCAATCCAGTTATTATTATCTTGTTATTGTGGTTTTTCTGTTACCTACAAAAGCTTAGGGTTTTTTTGGTTGATAGACCATATTTATATGATAATTTTTTAAATGTTAACACTAATATGGTAAATTAAATCTTTTTAATATGCCATTTAACATACTATTTTAATAAATGAACCAAATTTATTTTCTTTATAAATATGTATGTATAAACTGAGAAAGAAAGAGGGAATAGAAATTAGTCCTTAAGACAATGTCTGAATCCAATTTGCCTAGGATTTGTCAACTAGAAAAAAAAGTGTATTGACTATTTAACAAATACAAGGAATTCTGCTAGATGTTTCAGTTATATATAATGAAGATGACATTAGATTCTTCATGGAACGTAAAGTAATTAGAAATATCATTTAGACATGTAAAAATTGCCAGAGAAAATGATAAAAAGGAAAAAAAATGCACATGTAATTTATACTATTGGAGTTTAGATGGTAGCCTGGTGTGCAAAAAAACATACACAGGGATATATTTTGAGTTGGGTGCTGAAAGATGGAAAATATTGGGACAGGTGCAGAGAAACAAGAATACCATTCTTCACAAGGGCACTGTTATAAAGTGTAAGATTAGAAAAAAATCCAAATGATTTTCAATTGTCAGTTAATAACCCAGTTTGGATTGATTGAAGCACACTTGTAGGGGAGTTGACAAGACTAGAAAATGAATAATTGAATCAATAAGTATTTATTATATGCCTAACAAGTGACAAAAATGTTAATTTCTGGGAATATTAAAACAAGTATGAGGTAATCTCTGATGCTGAGCAGCGTACTTTATATTAGGGGTAAATAACAATCTTCACAGAATAAAGTATGGGATACAGTGGTATGTACATACATACATACATATACATATATACATACATACAGATGTGAGGTCATAATATTCTAAATCAGGGTTTTAGCGTAAGCAGAAAGAATAGCAAGGATGCTAGAGATACCTAGGAGGTGGAATCAACAATATATGGAAATCAATTAGATATGGTAGTTGAGAGATGTAGTGACAATTAGATAATGAATCATAGTGTCAATCCTTGGTGACGGACAGAATGGTGATACCCTCAAAATAAATAGAGCAGCGTGGAGCAGCGTTATCCATTACCTCTAGAAGTAAAGATAATATGCTACATTTTGGCCATTCTAAATTTGAGATGTGTATGGGAAGTGAACTTAAAGATATGAACTAGAGATCAGGTTAAAAAAGAAGAGCTGGGTATAGAGATTTGGGAACTATCTGCATGGAGATGATAATCTATGGAAGCTGATTGAGATCAGTAAGAAAATATATAAAAAAGAAGGGATGATAGACCAGAACAGAGCTTTTTAAATAACCACACATGGATTTGTAGTGGGAGGGGGAAGAAGATATGGATTAATGACCTGCAAAAGAGAGGGGAAAGAATAAGTTTTACATATAGGAAAAGAATGAAGACCAAGAGCTACTACAAAAACCTGGGGAGGAGAGAATACTGAAGAGAAGGGGGTGGTCACAGGTTCTAGACCCTATGGAGAGGTGAGACTTTCCATTGAATTTCACAATAAAGAAGTAACTCACAATCTTAAAGAGAGCAGTTTGGGTGGAGACTGGGATTCATTTGTCGAAGCATTTCATTGCCATGTTATAAGCTATCTCAATGCTGGAACCACTGAAGATTTTCTAACAGGAATATCAGAATAAGCTGCAGTTGACACCTCTCTCACACCCCTCTTTTCTCCACTAACAGAAGCATGATCATTCAGTAAGTGATAAACACAATGGCAAATTCTTGGCAGAAGCACACAACATTTATGCAAGGACTCAAAGGAAAGTAGACTGTGAGATGTCTCTGAGCAGAGAAAACACAGACTTTGGAAGGAGATCTTTTGATTTCTTACTCTCTAATGGCAATAGGAAGGATACCAGCCGCTGCACTGATCAAGTCCAATGATAAAGGGTGACTACTGAGGATAATACCTGGTTCCAGATTAAGCCAAGTAAACTCTTATATCTGAGAATTATTCTGTGGCACCTCCTACTGCTGCATTCTGCATATGACATCCAGGGGTTAATCTCCCTGGGAATAAGTGAAGGCAATGGTCTAGGAAAACTGACCTGTTAACAGTGTGCAGAATAGGTAGGTGGGAAAAGAAATTGGACACAGAGAAGACAGAAAAATCAATTTGATGATCACATTGTCTTCGCTTAAAAGAAATAAAATGCTAATTTTATATAGATGAAATTATTATGCCATTTTATTTATTAGTAAAACTTCTCCATTTATTCTTCAAAGAAAAAATTTGTAACAGCACCAATTCTTTTTATTCAATTTTTATTCATCATAATATTTTAAATAGTGAGACATTCCATAATAGTTTTTTCTTCACAGTATTATTAAATATATACATATATACACATACATGTATATACATATAAATATGATATATGCAATGTGTATACACATATACATATGTGTATATGCTTCATTTCAAGGATATCACTCTTTTCTGAATGATTTTTAAGGCACCTCAGCTTATCATTTATTTGCAAATCTCATAAGCTCTGTCTTAGTCAGAGCCAATGGATATCACCTTTTCACCCAACAATTAACCAATGCTAGTTCACTACTAATGGAAACTTTTGAACCCAAAGTAACACACATAGTCATGTGGTGTTCAACAATGAATTGGAGGAGGGAAACCCCCAGGAGCAAAAGTAGAACAACTCTGGCCTGGATTGAAGCTGTTGACATTGGGGAAATTCAAATAATCTTAAATGATTCCAAGATAGAAAGTAGAAAATCAAGACTGCTGCTAGAATAGAAGTCAGCTTGATCCAGAAATTCTATAGGATAAAACATGGTGAAATCAATACACTAATGTAAGAGAAAGGAAGAAGAGCATGAAAAGTGCTATATCTCATTCCTGAAGTACATGAGAAGAAGAGTATAAACACATAGGGATATCTGGCCTCAGATGAACTTCAGTCTTATCTGAAACACATAATGGAAGATGGAATACACATATATACACCAGTTTGGTAGAGAAATATATCAAACTTAATGGAGAAACAAAACAAAGGATTAAAGTGGGGGGGGGGGGAGACAGTTGAAGAGGATAATACCAGGGAGGCAAAAGTCAAAAGAAAAATAAATTCCTTGATCCTGAAAGAAGGATGGAAAGAAAAAGAAGAGGAAGAGAGGTGAGAAGAACATAGAAGAGGAGAAGAATATGGGATGGGAGAGGAAGGGAGGGAAGGCATAATAAGATTATGATTGAAAAGAAAAAAAAAATCTAAAGAAAAATGTAAAAGTTCATATGTATCTATAATGCTTTTCTTGTCCCAAGAATGGGATTTACTATACTTTTGGGGCTAAAGAAACATAGTCAAGAAGAATGGATTTGGTTAAGGACTTGGTTAATGGAAATATCAACCGACGAACAGTTTTAGTTCAGAAAGACTTTGAGAAAATATGATTCGTCATGCACAAAGAATGATTGATCATAAATAAAATAGTGAAGCCAGACAAATAGCTATGTTCAAGACATATTCTACCTTCTCATTTAACAAGAAATCTGAATACCACTTTCAGGGATACCTCACAATTTTTGTTAGGAAGTGGATAGAGTAGGAGAAATGCTTGTCTGAAGTAAAATTTTATTGCTATTTAATAAGAGGATCCCCTGAGAAGTTTCAACATGATATATTCTTTTCCCCCAGAACAAATATTAACCCTAGCTTTAACAGGCAATCACATACATTATTCCTATTGGGATATTGACCCTGACCATTCTTCACCTTTTTTAAAATTTTAACATATACTTATTCAAAGTAATGCATAAATACTTGCCTGTGAGATATGTAATATAAAGATAAAGAACTGAAGAAGTAAAATAAGATCTACTGACTATGCTTGGCAAAATTCAGTTTCTTTTTTTTTTAACATGTTAAGGAATTGTTACACTTCCAAACAACAACAACAAAATCAATTCTAGAATTTCAATTGTATACTGTAGCCTATTGTTTTAAGGTCATACTTTATCCACTGTACCACTGTACCTCTCTCTCTCTCTCTCTCTCTCTCTATCTATCTATCTATCTATCTATCTCCCTCCCTCCCTCCCTCCTTCTCTCTCTTTCTCCATAGATAAAGTTATTGATATATAGATATAATAATCATCCATCATTATTATCATCATTTGGTCATTTTCAGCATAATATCGTAGACAGTAATATCATCATTTGGTCAAAGAGGAATGGAGTTTAAATAAGTTGATAGATTTGAATTAGATAAACTAGAACATTGGAAGATAGGAGAAAATAACCAATTATTGAATGCTTAGTTTATCTTTATCTGTCAATCTCACTAAGCCAAATTGTTTTTATTAATTTTTAAATTATCTGTATAGATACTTTTTACCATTCATTTTTACAATACTTTGAATTTCAATTTTTCTTCTTCCCTCCCTTCCCTCCCGTCTTCCTAAAATGTTAAGCAATTTGATACAAGCAATATACATGCAAACATGTAAAACATATTTCCATATCAGCTGTGTTATGAAAGAAGAAACACACCAAAAGAAAAAAAACACAAAAAAGAAAGTGAAAATAGTATGCTTCAATCTGCATTCAGAGTCCATCAGTTTTTTCTCTGGATGTGGATAGCATTTTTCATCATGAATCCATTGTAAATGGATCATTATGTTGCTGAGAAAAGGTGAAGTCATTCATAGTTGACCATCACACAATGTTGCTTTTATCTGGTACAGTCTTCTCCTGGTTCTGCTCATTTCACTTTTCATCAGTTAATATAAGTCATTCCAATTCTATTTTGTAAGAAATTGTTTTCTTCAGTTGATTTTTGTAGCTCCTTTTTCCATTTGTTCAATTTTACTTTTTAAGGACTTGTTTTCTTTTTCCAAGATGTTAACTATTTTTTTTTCATGATTGTCTTGCATCTCTCTCATTTCCTTTCCCAATTTTTCTTCTACCTCTCTTATTTTATTTTTAGACTCCTTCTTGACCTATTCTGTGAGTTCTTTCTGGAGATAAATCCAATTCCCATTTTTCTTTGGGGCTTTACACGTAGGCTTTTTGGATTTGTCATTTGATTCTGAGTTTGTGTCTTGATCTTTCATGTCCCCATAATAGCTTTCTACTGTCAGATTATTTTTTTTTGCTCAGCCTTTCAAGTCTTTTTCCTTATTTTTAAATTTGATCTCTGCTTCTAAGGTGGAAGGCGCACTGTCCAAAGCATCTTCTGCCAGGGGCTGAAGGCCTTGACTGTTTGCCTGGTGCTGCACTAGAACTTCCCTGAGGACAATGGGAGACCCTCCTACCTCATGCTGTGCTGAGGGGTTAGGATGGGGTGAAAAGTGGCTGGTGATAATGGAGGCTGCAGAGGCCTGGCTTGGTATTGTGCTGAGGTAGGTAAGGGACAGTGCCAGCTTTCACCCACTCACTAGGTGTTGTGCTGAAGCAGGTGAGTGACGCCTGTGCTGTTCTGGAGCCCTGAGGGATGGGTCTTGCTGCTCATGTGTTGCTGTGGGGGAGGGGATTGTGGGGTTGGCTGGTGTTGTGTGGCATTGCAAGGGTCTAGCAGCTCACTTGCCGTTGACCTGTGATATGTCGTGAAGGGAATCCCAGTGCTGGTGTTTGCCTTCAGGCTTGGTGCCACACTGAGGCTCAGGACTTCCCACTAGCTTGCTGAGGCAGGCCTTGCTGCTGGCTTGCCAGGTCAGTTCCTGTCCTGAACTGTGCTCCCCATCTACTGGGGTGGGGGGGGGGGTGGAGAAAGATCTTTACTTTCAACCTTCAAAGTTTCTTGGGCTAAAAGATTTTTTCACTCAGTCTTTTTGCTAGTTCTCCTATTCCAGAATTCATTTGGGAACACTAAATTTATAGTTGCTTGGTGGTGAATATGGGAGAGTTTAGGCAATTCCATGCTTACTCTGCCATCCCAGTTCCCAAAAGTAACTCCCAGCCAAATTCTTAAAGCATGTAACCTATCAAAAATAAAGTTGCATATTTTTAGAACCTTTACAAAATCAAAAATATAGCTGAATTAGTTTATTTGAGAAACATGATGTTGAGCTCCATGTCCATAGGCTGCACCTTTAGTACACACACAAACACACGCGCACACACACACACACACACACACACACACACGTAGGTTTGTATATATTATATGTGTGTGTGCAATGGAAAGAAAAGTGAAAATGCAGTCACAAGAACTGGACATGAGACCTGTTTCTACAAATTTTCTGTTGTGTGACTCTCAGCATTCAAAATCTAATAGTTTCCCTACCTGTAAAATTATGATAATAAATGCTAACTATACTGATATTATTTACTTTATAGTATTGCCATAAAATCTTTTTTAAATATCTATGTCAACGTAATTTAATATTATTAATTCATCTCAAAAATATATTTTGTTGATCACAAAAAGCACTGGACAAAATTCAGTAGATGGATAAGAATAATTCTCTCATCACAACTAGAAATACTCAAACTAGATAAGCAATTCATATTGTGTTAGTACCATGAATTCATATGGAAAACATTTTAGTAGTCTACTCAAATATTACATAATAATGACTTTTAACTTTTAAAAAAAATACACACTTTCACACCATGATGATTTGTCATCTCAGATTTGTCATACATTGGGAAAATTAGGTAAGTCCTTTCATCTTTCTGATACTGAGAATACTCATTTAAAAATGATGAATAAAATTAAATGATGGCTTAGGTCCTTTCAAACTCCAAACTTCTAGTAATTCATTCTGTGAAATGTAGTTACGAAGCTTATAGAAACAAAGTCTTTCCTTTTCTACGTCTCTGACAGCCTTTGATAACTAAGGCTATTAATATATAAATACAGAAAGTTTCCATGATTTCATCAGGTAGGGAGACATCCTAGCATATGAACCTCTCAACAAGGCAGGTAAGGTAGAGACTACATGGGTCTCTAATATTCTCTGTCTCTCTGTCTCTCTCTCTGTCTCTCTCTCTCTCTCTGTCTCTCTCTCTCTCTGTCTCTCTCTCTCTCTCTCTCTCTCTGTCTCTCTCTCTCTCTCCCCCTCTTCCTCATTCTCTGCTTTACCTCAAACCAGAAACTATATCAAATATAAAATTTTGTAGTTTCAATCTTTTTTTTATTTAAAGCTTGGTTCATTGTAGGGCCTGAAAATATCTATAAAGAAATTGAGGGATGGAAAATAAAATATTAATGTAAATGTGGATTTCTGGCTGGTTATTGAATTGCATAATATTTAACTCAGTACCTTGCCCATGGTAGATAATTTTGGGGGGAAAATAATAAAATAATTAATTTGAACTATGAAATTTCTGTGGAGTTTTGAAAGATCTGTTTTATTAGATTTTACTTTCAGTTTCTCTGGATTTTTGTTTCTCTGTCTCTTTCTCTTCCTCTGTTATTGTGTTAGCATTCTGTTAAAATACACAACTTTAAGAATCTTCATAATATTTCAAGTTTCTGCAGAAAAGTAGGATGAATAGCCTTCAAATTCAATTTTTAGTAGTAAAAGTATAAAAATACTCCCTCATATATTTTTGAAATATCCATGAGAAAATCAAACCTGAAAAAGAACAAACATTCAGAGTACTACATTTCCCGTGTTCAGTGGACTTTACCTGTTGCAAATAGCTTCCAATACAAATGGCAGTGACATCTAAGTTCTATTTATTTAGAGATTTATTTCATAGCCACTTGCAATTATGAATAACCTTTAAAGAAAAATACATGCAGTTTGGCATCATGAACTATTTCAGAAATTTCCCACAGGTTCAGAAAACGAGTAAATATCCCTGAGCACACAGAGTTGACATTCCCTGCCAACCAAATATTTTTTTTTAAAAAAAGGTTTTTCTCCTGTGTTAATATCACAGATAGGTTTGTAAGGTGTTTATTGAGGACACAGAGTATTTACAACCACAACTTCCCTTTAAGTGAAATCACTTGAAAAATCTGTGAGCCTCACCTATCACTTTTATAACTTTTAGTGGTCAAAGTTGTCCAAGTTTTTTTTTTTTTTTTAATAATCGGAAAACTTATAAAAAAGCAGAGTCTTGCTGTGGCCAAAAGAAACTGTGTGGTTTGGTGCCATTCCATCAATCAAGTTGGAAATTGGAATTTAGAAATAGCATCCAAAATGATTACTAAAGTCATGGCAGGTTGTGGGAGAAGAAACACAAATGTTATCAGGTGGAAGGAAATGTTTGAGAGAAAATAATTCATTTAAAAAATCAGCACTGAATCTGTGTAATCCCAAATGGAGTACACAGGTACCTAAATATAATAACTACACATACAAACACACACACACACACACACACACACACACATATATACATATATACATATATATAGTGTATATACACAAAATGTACACACATGTTTATGCATGGAGATGTACATACAAATGAATATATTCACTGAGGGAAGTTTCAAACTATACACACATACATATAAATTACATGCTTATGTTATATTATATATATATATACAATTAATAATACAATATACATAAACATGTATACACATTCCCCAGTGAATATATACATTTATAAATACATATTCACATGTACCCATAGTCATATGTGTGTAGAAATTCACATATAGCTAAGAAGAGAATTAATAAGTAAGGCAAAGTAAAGATATATTTTGTGATATGTCAGAAATGAAAATGTGTTTTAGAAACTTTGGCAGGGTAACCAAATAATATGCTATAGTATCAAAGATGTTATCAAGTGTAATGTATAGAAAGATTTTTTTACTGACTTACCATTTTTGTCCCTTTATATCACTTATCTTGAAACACACTCTGATATAATGCAGTTTATCTTTCTAAGTAGTAGCAAGGCTTATATTAAGTGATGTAAGGGACACAAATAAAAAGTTATGAATTAGGACTTTTTAGTTCTGAAGAAAGTGAGAATCAGTTCAGCTCCAAACACTCAGGATCCATTGTGCCCTACTTCTGAAAGTAAGGTGTTTAGTTGACTGAATTTCCAGATTTTATTTTTTCATACATAATTGAACTGGTTTATAATTGAAATCCTACCTACCTTTAACAAACCTGTGTGTTTTCTCACCACACTAAATGAATCAAATAATTAACAAGCATTTGCTAAACAACAAAGAATGACAAGCAAGGCAAAGTCGTAGAGCTAGCACTCTAGAACTTCACAATTTGAGAGATATGAAGAGAAAAGCATGGCCACTCACAAAACAATGTAAAATTTCTGATTTGGCCAGATTTATGCATGATCTGTGTAGTCTCTTCCTCTGTAGATTAAGAAACAAAGAATTGATTCAAACCCCCTCTTCTCTTTTTTATTCTTTTGTATATTTTTTCTGTTTCATAGAAGAGGACAAGGGGCACTAGGACATATTGATTAGATGTTTAGAAGAATTAGTTCAGCTACTGATATTTTAGCCTGTGTTCTCTTTCCAATGAACTCTACTTGATGAACTAAAGCAATTATATATGGATGGTCTCTATAAATTAAATCAAGAGATAAAGAAGATGCAATTAAATGGTTAGATGAGTCGCAGCTTCTCCTGGGAGAAGCAAATGAAGATGGCATAGCTTATATACATCTAATACATTTATAAGGTTTTTGAAGATAACAATTATCATAATAAAATAGGACAAATTTATACAGCCTTCTAAGGCTTTGAAAGTACTTTGCTGAACATACACACACATAGACGTATGTGTATATATGTATGCATATATGTGTATATATAAGTATATGTATGTGTGTATATATATATATGTGTGTGTATATTTATGTATGTATGTATGTATGTATATGTGTATCAGTATGGAAAAATTCATGACCTGAACATGCCTGTATGGTTTGGAATCACAAAATAAGAAAAACACTCTAGGTAGAAGGCAGAGGAAGTATAATATTTATTTAGACACCGGAGGATCCAGTCCCAAGAACACTAACTCCAATTCATTATAGCAGTAATTATATTCCAAAGCCAGTAAACCCACATCGATGTATCAAAAAGGAAATTATAACACAGTATTATAGCAAGGAAACAAGTCATCCTGTAACCATCCTATCTGCTGAGGTCTCCCCATAAATATACACAAAGCCTAACTGTTTGCTTGCCTGTGTTGTCTCCCCCCTCAGTTCTCTGGTCTCTAAAGTGCCCTGGTTTCCACTCCACTCTCTGCTCTTCAATCATCTGCAGCTCTCTTGTATTAGACTTCTTACTTCTCCACCTAGCATTGGATTCTCAATTCTTGCTTCTAAATTCTGATTTCCAACTTCTGAATTCTCAGTTCTCAATGGCTACCTTCAGGGTGTATGCACTATTTTTAGGGCTGAAGGGCTTCATGCCAAATCAGCAAAAGGGTGTGGGCCTGAGGCTTTGTTCCTAGTAAGTAAAGTCCTGCCTACAAACAAACCTCTAACCAAGCTTTCCTTAATTGGTAGCGGAGCCAAGATGGCTTCTGGAAAGCAAGGACTTGGGTGAGCTCCCCCTACCCAGGGCCCTCCAAAAACCTATAAAAATGTCTTTGAACAAATTCTAGAGCTGCAGAACCCACAAAACAGCAGAGGGAAGCAGGGCTCCAGCCCAGGACAGCCAGGATGGTCACTGGGGAAGGTCATTTCCATGGAGTTGGGAGTGAAGGGGAGCAGAGCCGAGTTTGGGCTGCACCCGAACCAACCACACCAGGAGCTGGGTGGAACAGGCCCTAGTTCCATGAATCAGTGAGCTGTGGCAGTTACCACATTTCTCAAAACACAAACACCAAAGAAAACAGAGAGGTTAGTGGGAAAAGCTGTGGGGACAGAGTGAAAGGAGTTTGAGGTTGTACCACTGTGCCGGGGGTGGTGGAGGTGGTGCAGCTCTGAGGATAGAACTACAGCTGCAGTTGCTTCTGACCCCAGGCCCACCTGGTGGGAGGAATTAAGTGGCAGATCAGAGTGGGAGTACAGAGCCTGAATAAGATCTGAGTCCTGTCCAGGTTGGTGGTTCTTGGGGGAGTAGAAGCACTAGTATGGCTGAGCTTTCTGTTTAGAAATAGCTCTGAAAACAACAGTGCAACCCCTCAAGCTTGGGACAAAGTACTCTCAACTTTACAAGCAGTCATACCCCACAAAAAACTCTAGGGTCAAGTAGTTGGCTGGGAACATGGCCAGGCAGTGTAAATGGACTCAGATTCAAACTCAGATTTTGGAATCTTTCTTTGGTGACAAAGACAGACCAAAACATACAGCCAGAAGAACTCAACAAAGTCAAAGAGCCTACATCAAAAGCCTCCAAGAAAAACATGAACTGGCCTCAGGCCACGGAAAAGCTCAAAAAGGATTTGGAAAAGCAAGTTAGAGAAGAGGAGGAAATACTGGGAAGAGAAATGAGAGTGATGCCAGAAAACCATGAAAAACAAGTCAACGACTTGCTAAAGGAGAAATATGGAAGAAAATAACACCTTAAAAAATAGACTAACTCCAATGGCAAAAGAACTCCAAGAAGCCATGGAGGAGAAGAATGCCTTGAAAGGCAGAATTAGCCAAATGGAAAAGGAGGTCCAAAAGACCACTGAAGAAATTACTACCGTAAAATTATATTGGAGCAAGTGGAAGCTAGTGACTTTATGAGAAATCAAGATATTATAAAACAGAACCAAAGGAATGAAAAAGTGGAAGACAATGTGAGATATCTCATTGGAAAAACCACTGACCTGGAAAATAGATCCAGGAGAGATAATTTAAAAATTATTGGACTACCTGAAAGTCATGATCAAAAAAAGATCCTAGATATCATCTTTCAAGAAATTATCAAGAAGAACTGCCCTGACATTCTAGAGCCAGAGGATAAAATAGAAATTGAAAGAATCCAACAATTGCTTCCTGAAAAAGATCCCAAAAAGAAAACTCCTAGGAATATTGTTGCCAAATTCCAGAGCTCCCAGATCAAGGAGAAAATACTGCAAGCAGCCAGAAAGACACAATCTGAGTATTGTGGAAACACAATCAGGATAACAAAAGATCTAGCAGCTTCTACATTAAGGGATTGAAGGGCTTGTAATATGATATTCCAGTGGTCAATGGAGCTAGGATTAAAGCCAAGAATCATGTACCCAGCAAAACTGAGTATCATACTCTAAGGCAAAATATGGATTTTCAATAAAATAGAGAGCTGAATAGAAAATTTGACTTTCAAACACAAGAACCAAGAGAAGCATGAAAAGGTAATCAAGAAAGAGAAACCATAAGGGACTTATTAAAGTTTAACTGTTTTGTTTACATTCCTACATGGAAGGATGATGTGTATAATTCATGTGACCTCAGTATTAGGTTAGCTGAAGGGTATATATATATATATATATATATATATATATACACATATATATACATGTGTATATGTATATATATATGTATATATGTGTGTGTGTATACACTTTATATATATATATAGTGTATATATATATTATTGCACTATATATATATATATAGCCAGAGGGCACAGGATGAGTTGAATATGAAGGGATGATATCTAAAAAAACAAAATCAAATTAAGGGATGAGAGAAGAATATATTGAGAGAGGGAGAAAGGGAGAGATAGAATGGGGTAAATTATCTCACATAAAAGTGCAAGAAAAAGCAGTTCTGTTGGGAGGGAAGAGGGGGCAGGTGAGGGGTAATGAGTGAATCTTGCTCTCATCGGGTTTGACCTGAGGAGGGAATAACATACACATTCAATTGTGTATCTTACTGCACAGGAAAGAAGGAGGAAGAGGATAAAAAGGGGGGATGATAGAAGGGAGGGCAGATAGGGGGAGGAGGTAATCAAAACCAACACTTTTGAAAAGGCACAGGGTCAAGGGAGAAAATTCAATAAAGGGGGATAGGTTAGGAAGGAGCAAAATATAGTTAGTCTGAGTATTGTGGAAGGGTTTTGCATAATGATACGCATGTGGCCTAAGTTGAATTGCTTGCCTTCTTAAGGAGGATGGATGAGGAAGGAAGAGGGGAGAGAATTTGGAACTCAAAGTTTTAAAAGCAGATGTTCAAAAAAAGTTTTTGCATTCAGTTCATAAGTAAGATATACAGGCAATGCAGCATAAAATTCTATCTTGCCCTACAAGAAAGTAAGGGAAAAGGGGATGGGGGGGAGAGTGGGTTGACAGAAAGAATGGTTGACTGGGGAACAGGGCAATCAGAATATATGCCATCTTGGAGGGAGGGGAGGGTAGAAATGGGGAGAAAATTTGTAATTCAAACTCTTATGAAAATTAATGCTGAAAACTAAAAAAATTATTAAGTAAATGCAAAAAAAGAAAAAAAAATCTTGGTCCCACCTGAGGTCTATTGATTGGGTGGGAAAGGGCTTTAATCACTGATTGGCATCACAAAAGTGTTGGCCTGCCTCTGATTGGCTTCACAATATCTTATTCACTCCAACAAATATATATTAATTAAAATAATCTTTCAGGGAATGTTTATTATCTTGTCTTCCAAGAGCATACAATGAGCCTAATCAAAGTATTATGAAGAACTTTTAGTTTATATACCAAAATTGTTGGGGAAAAGATTTAGTATTAGAACTCTAGAAATCTGTGTAATAACCTTTAAAATTAAGTTAGCATATGATTTAATCATTGTTAATTTCAATTTCTGTACCAATATATCTCTACAAAACTTCTATTTCAGTGTATTGGTATGATGCAGAAGTTGTCCTTAGTTTACAGAAGTCATGCCAGCAGAGTAAAATTACTGGCATTGTTTACTAAGCTAGAAAAGCTTTAGGCATCATCCTTGTGACAAATTTTGTATAATCTGAGACACCAGTTTAAAAAAAATCTAATTGTTAATAGATTATTAATTTCTGCCCATTTAAATTCACAAAATGAAGAAAAGCATATCTTTCAACATTTCAAGATTTGTAGTGCAAACACTAACAACAATGTTATCTACAGCTGTTGTGCCAGCGTAAGACCAATAACACCAGATCCCAGGAGGGCTGCTAGCACAGGTTCTTTGATCTGCTCTTCTAAGGGAAAGTGACTTTAAAGGGGTCAACAAACTTACTTTAATCAGACACATACACACACACTCACACGCACATATATACACACATGTGTGTGTATATATGTGCGTGTGAGTGTGTGTGTATGTGTATAAATTCACTTTGTTCAGATGAAAAATCAGCACCCTGAATTTCAGAGACAATACAAACAGAAATTACAAGCACAAAATATATAAACAGAGCAAATGCAAACAGCAAAGAACAACAGACAGGGCTTCTAGCTGTCTGACCAAAAGCAATACACACATAGTTACCAGAGAGAAAACAACCAACATCTGGGTTTTTTTAAAGCTGGGGGGCTCCTTAATGGCTACCCATAGTCTCATTTGGCTAAATCACATGAACAATCTTCCAATGAGTGATCCCCAAAGCAAAATGCTAACCTCAGAGTATATATACCCCTTCTTCAGGTCCAGAGGGCATCACAACCCTTGTGACCCAGGCCCCTGTGACTCAGACTTCCATGTGACTCAGGTTCAAAGCATGTCACATAGACCAAAAAAGGGGTGTGGAAGATTATATTAATTGTATTAACATTACGAACACTTGGAATACTCCCTTTTGCTGAGATAAATATCAACTCTTCTGGAATGCAGTAGACTGTCTTCAAGAGTTGCTGTGCCTGAACAAAAATCACTTTGGGTTTCACAAAACTGATGATGAGGTTCACTGAATTTAGCTAGTCCAAGTACTTAGACAAATAGACGCAGTCTGCCATTTGGTCTGTTCACCAAGTCTCCTAGGTTTTGTAGAAACTGCCAGAGCTGACATTTTAATCAATAAAGAAGCATTTATTAAGTGACTAAAATGTGCCAGTTACAATGCTGAATACCAAGTTACTAACACAAAAATGAAATAGACTCTGCCCAAAAGAAACTTATAGTCTAGCCAGGGAAGTCAACACAATATTACGTAGTTATATACAAAATAAATACAATGTAATTCCACTGGCATCCAGGGTCATCTCCATGCAACAATACGTGGATTTCAGAAGAATAGATAGATAGATAGACAAATAGATATGATATTAGATATATGCTATATGTATATATGCACACAAACTAAAGTATGTGTTCACAACAACGAATCTTCAAATCTAGTTTCTTCCATTCAATTTGATTACTTTATTTCCTTTCAATTTTCTTAATCATCAGAGAGTGATAGTTCAACTACTCAGCTCCTGGAATTTGCTACTAAAAGAAGAAAAAATATGTCTTTTCAAGTTGTAAAAACAAGGCAACCAGTCAGTCTAAAAGGTTTTACTTTCACCTTAACCTGAAATAAAAAAAAAAGTCTTTCATATTTTATTGTGATCATCAAGTAGTGTAATGTGGCTAGGCACAGTGAATTAGAAAACTGGCATTCTTTTATCATATCTTTAGCAAAACACATACTTTTCAATGCAAGAAAAGTTACATGTTTAATCGTTTAGATATCACATTGAAGACTTGAAGCGTGATTTTAAAATCTTCAAGAAATTGTTGATGGCAGCTTAAAAGCATCTTAAGACATTTGGTCCACCATTAATTTTTACAAACAGTTTCAGTTTCTTTATTAGGTGACTTCATTTGATACTCCTTATGAATTTTTCATATTTTCCTAAGAAATATTACTAATTTTTCAAGTGAACTTAAGGAATCATAATTTCAAGCTGATCTGGCAATTTATTTAAGAAAATATGTTTTGTGACATATAATGTTTTAGTCTCTACTAAAAGAGAATAACAAAATGTAGAACAAATCTGCATATAAAGAAAATAAATAATAGATGAACTGTACATAAAATCATCTTGTGGAATATGAAAAAAAATAAAATGGCATTTCTGGTTAAGAAAGTTTCAATGCTGAAAATGTATGGCATTGTGGTATTCTTTCGGTCCCTCAGCCATTGATCTATATTAGTATTAAACTAATGCAATATTACTTCAGAATCAGAAGTAAAAAAAATAAAAACCTGATAACTTGGAATAAACATGAGAAAAGCTAATGTTATAAAGCCTAATGCTGATTGGCTAGTTTGCTCTCAGAAGAAGAAGACTGGTTTTTGTTGGCTTTTCAGCACATCTAATGATAAAATTGAATAAAATAAAGTGAAAATAATAGGAAAAGTGAAGAATGGAAATGAGTTGGAAGGAACAAGAGTTGTAGAGAACAGTGGCAACAACTGGGCAAAGAGTAAAAGCAAAGATTATTGTGAAGAAAGTGAATGTGGGAGGAAATGGAGGAAAAGATTTAAATAAAAGAAAAATTTTCAAATAAAATGTTATAGAGTACAAAAGACATAGTAATAATAGGTATAAAAGCTGGTAAGGATGCCAGGGGCAATCTAGATTGGCCATTTCATTTCATAAATAAGGTTACTTTGTATAGAAATTTAATGACTTATTTAGGGTCAAAAAGAAAGAAATTATAGAGGTGGGAATCAAACCCAGGTCATTTGAATAGCACAGGCAGTGAAGATGATTATCACTTCTTGTTCTGAGGGAGCACAGACCTTGAGGAGTAATAGCAGTTTTAATCCCCAAAGTTCAGGGTTTCTTCCTGAGTAAGGACCAGGTTGTAGACAAGAGGAACACTTACCACACCTCTCCTCAGATCACACTCCCTTGGAAGCACTGAGAACTTCCAAACTCCCAGAACTAGTTCTGAGAATAGCAGCAGAAATAGCCTGAAGTTTGGGGCAATAACCATCCCACTCCCCATAATGGGAATGGAGAACAAATACAGCATAAAGTTTAAAACCAAGAAATAAGGTAAGATAAAAAGAGCAAATGACAATAACAGAACTAGACCAAAAAAACTATGATGTGAAAAAGGAAGGTCCAGAAACAAACTCAGAAAAAAAATGATGAAGTCAAAGAGCTACAAGCAAAGCCTCAACAATAATTTCTAGAAGAGCTAAAATGATTTTCTATATCAAATAAGAGTGGTAGGAGAAAAAAAACACCTAATGAAATGAGTGAGAGAAGAAACTTGTGAAAACAAATTTAATAACTTCTTTTTTAAAAAAAAAAAGTACAAAAATGTAGGTGAAATAAAAAGCAGCATTGGTGAAAAGTAAAAAGACTAAACATAAGCAACATTTTCAAATAAAACTTACAGAGCACTAAAAATATATTCATGACAGGTAAAAAACAGAGGATGCCAATTCATTTTGTAAAAAGGGTAATTTGGTGAAAAGATATTAAATGACTTATAAAAAGGTACGAAATGTCACTGATGAAAATAAATCAATAAAAAGTAGAATTGACTAAATGGAAAAGGAGGTACAAAAGCTCATTGAAGGAAATAATTCCTTAATAATTAGAACTGAACAAGTGGAAATTAATGATTCCATTAAACATCGAGAAATAATAAAACAAAATGTGATATGTTCCATAAAAATACTGACTAACATCATATTATCAAGTCTAAAGATGCAGAAAAATCTTTGACAATATACAACATATATTCCTACTAAAACCACTATAAATCATTGGAATAAATGGAGCCTTTCTTTAAAATGATAAAGGACATATGAAGAAAGATGCTATCTCTATCTAGACAAAAAAACTGCGAAATAGAAGTATGTAGAGAATAATAAATATGTACATATATACACATACATGTGTATAAATGTACATATAGCTCTGTGTGTGTGTGTGTGTGTGTGTGTGTGTGTGTAGTGGTAGCCATATCTAGGGCAGGGGTGGGGAAGAAAGAAAAAAAAATTTAAATACATGATAATTTTGTTGAATATTTGAAAGAATAGCAAGATGTGTATAGTAGATTTATAATTTCATGTGCAAACATCTTTTATTGTACTATGCTATAAAAATGCTTGTTTAATTTCAAAAACTGAAAAATAAAATTTTAAAAACTATGAAACATGATAAGTTGTATCTGTCTATAACCAAGAGCAAGCATTATCTGTACCAGGGATAAATTTGAAGCCTTCCCAATATCAGGAGTAAAGCAAGAATGTCCATTATCACCTTTATTGCTCAGTATTGGCTAGTAAAACTAGAAATGCTAGCTATAGCAATATATAAAAGAAAAAGAAATTTAAGGAGTAAAATTGGGCAATGAAGAAGCAAAGTTATCACTCTTTGCAGATGACCTGATATTGGACTTAGAAAAGAGAATCAACTGAAAAGTAACTAAAAATTAACAACTTCAACAAAATTGCAGAATGTAAAATAAACCAACATAAACTTCAGAATTTCTCTATATTACCAATAAACTCCAGCAGCAAGAGAAAGAAAGAGAAATTCCACTTAAAATAATTGCAGACAACATAAAATACTTGGAAATCTACCTGCCAAGACAAACTCGGCGACTATATGAACACAGTTACAAAAACACTTTTCACACAGATAAAAACAGATCTAAGCAATTGGAGAAATACTAATTGCTTGTGGCTAGGCCTAGACAATACAATAAAAATGGCAATTCTAATTAATTTATTTATTCAGTGCCATAACAATCAAATTACCAAAGAATTATTTGATAGAGCTAGAAAAATTGTAATAAAATTCATCTGGAAGAACAAAGTGTTAAAAACATTAAAGGAATCAAAAAGAAAAAAAACATGAAGGATGTTGGCCTAGCAATACCAGATTTTAAATTGTATTACAAATCAGCAATCACCAAAACAATCTGGTATTGATAAGAAATAAAGTGGTGGATCATCTAAATGGATTAGATACACCAATTCACAGTAATAAATGACCATAGTAATCTAGTGGTTTAAGAAATCCAATAATCCAAACTTTAGGGGCAAGATCTTAATTTTGGCAGAAAATATGCATACACTAACATCTCTCCCGTGGGCTAACTTCACCTCTCTTAACAGGTAACTGCAAATTTGTAGACTGTAATGGCAAGCAAAATGGGTCTTTTTACTGTTTTTTTTTTTCCTTTTGGAGAGCTTCTTAGCACTAAGGCAATCAAGTATTAAGTATTGTCTTTGTTTGTAGGAAGGCTCACACCCTTTTACTAATTAGGTCAGGAGAGGTGTGAAGTCCTTGGGCCCTGAGAAAGGGTATATATATATATACTCTGAGGGTAGTCCTTAAACTAGAACTCTTAGAAAGGTGGGAGGAGAGGTTTTGTTTAGGGCTCATGCACTGGAAGAGTGTTCCTGTGATTTGACTAGATGAAACTCTGGGTAGCCATTAAGAAGCCCCTATCTTTGAAAACCCAGATGTTGGTGCTTCTCTCTCTGGTAACTATGTATGTACCGCTATGGACAGACAGAGCCCCCATTTGCTGATTTAGGTTATTTGCTCTGTTTATGTAACTTCTGCTTGTAATTTCTGTTTGTATTCTCTCTGCAGTCCAGGGTGCTGGCTTTTCCCCTTGAACTAAGTGAAAGATATATGTATGTTTAATTAAAGTAAGACTGTTAACCCCTTGAAGTTGTTTTCCTTAAAAAAGGAGATCAATGAACCTGTGCTAACATCTGTCATATGTGCTGCTGTTATTGGCCTTACATAGCCACAGTAGCTACTAGTAATGTTGTTACATAGACTTAGAGAAAAATACTCTTAATGGGAACAAAACCTATGAGCAGCACATAACAACAACAATAAAAAATGAAGAATTCAAAGAAAATTTTAAAGTTTCAATGGATGTGAAACCCACTGGTTTTCCCACCTCTTATACCTGCCTGAAGGGTTTCAGCTTATCTAAAAGGTGAAGATTTCTGCAGAAAGGGATTAAGATTCAGACTTTTTCATCAATGTGTTCAGGGAAAAGAAGGAAGAAAATACTTGTTGAAGGGATCTTGTTCTCACCAATTGTACAACTACTGATCTTTCATCTTCTCACTTTCTTTCCTATGCTCTCCTCTTAGCTTTCAAAATTTGTGAGATCCCAGGGTGGTACTTCTCCCCTCCCCCCCAACAGTAGTATTTTTTTTTACCAATTACATGTAAAGATAGTTTTCAACATTCATTTTTATAAGATTTGGATTTCCAAATCTTTCTCCCTCTTTCATTCCCTTCACACAAACCTCCCCAAGAAAGCAAGCAATCTGATATAAGTTATACATATAAAATCATGTTAAATTTTTTTTCCATTTGAGTCATGTTATGAAAGAAGAATTGAAACAAAAGGGAAAAACCTTGAGAAAGAAAAAACAAAAACAAAAAAGTGAAAACAGTATGTTTCAATCTGCATTCAAACTCCACAATTCTTTGTCTGGATGTGGCTAGTATTTTTCCTCATGAGTCTTTTGGAATTGTCTTGGATCATTGAATTGCTGAGAAGAGCTAACTCTATCATAGGTAATCATCATACAATGTCGCTATTGCTATGTACAATGTTTTCCTGGTTCTGCTCATTTCACTCAGCATCGGTTCCTCTCAGTCTTTCCAGGTTTTTCCTGAAATCTGCCAGCTCATCATTTCTTATAGCACAATAGCAATCCATACATTCATATATCACAACTTGTTCAGTCATTCTCTCAAATTCCAATTCTTTGCCACCACAAAAAGAGTTGCTATAAGTATTTCTGTACCTGTGTCATTTTCTATTTTTTTGATTATGTCTTTGGGATACAGAGCTAGTAGTGGGATCACAGGATCAAAGGACATGAACAATATTATAGCCCTTTGGACATGCTTCCAAATTGCTCTCCACAATGGTTGGATCAGTTCATAACTGCAGGGAGGTACTTCTGATTCATCCTGGGTCTGAAACCTCTGTGGAGGCAGTAGTTATGAAATAAATATCAACTAAGATACAGCTTTATTTTGGATCAGTCTCTGGCCCTATGTTGTGAAAAAATTTTATCATGACTTGGATGAAGCCTTATAAAGCTGATTCGCCAAATCTGTAAATAAGATAAAGCCAAAAGTGAAACTAATATGTCAGAAGAGAGATTCAATCTTTCAAAATGATTTTAACAGATTAGAATGAGAAAAATTGACTAGTATAAAATTTAAAAGTAACAAGCCTGAAGTTCTATAAGGGGTCCAAAAATTTCAAAAGCCTACAAGGGGGAAAAATGATAGGATATGTGAAAACTATCTTTATGTTTTAGTGGATTACAAAATCAATAAATCAAGAATGTGATGTAGAAACTAAAAATCTATTTCACATTTCATGCAAAAAGGAAATAATGTTCTATTAGCCCATTCTAGTGAAAAAAATAGCAGAAATCTGCAATGCTGTAGTAAATTAAAGGGTCATATTTTAAGTAAGACATATGTAAATGGGAGATGCCCCAAGGAATGCTACAACAATGATGATAGAAATGGAGAACAAATCATATCAGAATTATGTGACAAAAATGGAATATTTAGCCCACAGAAGAGAAGACTTAGGATTACATAGTAATATTCAAGAATTTGAAGGTCTATCATGTAGAAAATGGACCAGATTTGTTCTGTTTGACTTCAGAGAAGAGAAGGAATAGTGGTTTACAAAGAGGGAGATATGTACCTGGTATATGAGGGACTATAGGACTACCCAAAAGGCAAATAGAGGGGATTCTTCCTGATTAAATGTTTTCATGCAAAATCTAGTTGACCATTTTTAGGAGATATTGTCAAAGCGAAGTTTTGGTTTGCTACATATTAGGCAAAATGACTTCTGATAAGATGATATTTATTTTACATCTGAGATTTTATGTTTCTCAATAATATGACTTCAAATTTTCAAACTTAGGTAAGAGAGAGTAGCAGAATAAATGACAAAGAATAAAATTAGATTCACAAGAGTAGAGATAAGCTTATTTTACTGAAAACAATAATCCTGTCTTATCACTCTAAAATGTTCATAGTGAAAGGTTAAGAAAAAAAGACTAAGAATTATTTGAAATCTAAAAGAGAACACAAGGAGCTATCCATGCAAATCACAAAAAGGGTGACAATAAGCAAATGGGAGATCTTTAATGTAGTATATTTTCCAATGTTAGGTAAAAAATAAACAACTGCTTAAATCCTTTGTTGGTTCTAAGTCAAATGATTTTGTTCCACTTCATTATCCTCTTCATGTTATCAAATGAGAGCATTTACACATTGTTATAAATAAATGAATTATTCTCACTGGGAAAATCAGAAATTGGTTCTCTCCCTCATCCATTTCTTACTGAAAAGGCATTTGGTTTTCACTTTAAATTCAATCCTCATTCCATATTATTTACACTACATCATGTTATTTAATATCCATCACAACACCAGAAAAAACATGTGAATATACAAAAATATGCATATTTATGCATATATGTGTGTTTGTGTGTGTATATAGATAGATACATAGATAACTCTCTGTGTGTAAAGCATATACACAAAACAAACAAACAAGTAACCATGAAGCTGCAAAACAATGCTGTCAAATTTTTAAAGAAATGAATCAAGTTAAAAAACTTTGAATACAGGCTAGTAATCCACTATGTGCCATTTATTTTCTAAAGTGTATCCAGATTAACTAAAGGGAATGGAGGAATCAAGTCTTCATACACACCACCTCTATTTTTTTTTTAAGGTTGTTTAGCATTTTTTTTAAATGCAATTTATTTATTTAACATATTTGGTTTTCAGCATTGATTTTCACAACATTTTGAATTACAAATTTTCTCCCCATTTCTACCCTCCCCCCCACTTCAAGATGGCTTATATTCTCGTTGCCCTGTTCCCCAGTCAGCCCTCCCCTCTATCACCCCCCTCCCCTCTCATCCCATTTTCCCTTCCTTTCTTGTAGGGCAAGATAAATTTCTACGCCCCATTGCCTGTGTATCTTATTTTTTAGTTGCATACAAAAACTTTTTTTGTTTTTGAACATCTGATTTTAAAACTTTGAGTTCCAAATTCTCTCCCCTCTTCCCTTCCTACTCACCCTCTCTAAGAAGTTGAGCAATTCAACCTAGGCCACACATGTATTATTATGTATAACCCTTCCACAATACTCATGTTGTGAAAGGCTAACTACATTTTGCTCCTTCCCAACCCATCCCGCTTTATTGAATTTTCTCCCTTGACCCTGTCCCCTTTCCAAAGTGTTTGTTTTGATTACCTCCACCCCCATCTGCCCTCCCCTCCATCATCCCCCCACCTTTTATTTTTCTTTTTATCTTCCTCCCTCTTCTTTCCTGTGGGGTAAGATACCCAACTGAGTATGTATGGTATTCGCCCTCAGGCCAAATCTGATGAGAGCAAGGTTCACTCATTCCCCCCTCACCTGCCCTCTCCCCTCCTCCCATAGAACTGCTTCCTCTTGCCACCTTTATGCGAGATAATCCACCCCATTCTATCTCTCCCTATCTCCCTCTCTCAGTATGTTACTCTCTCATTCCTTAATTTCATTTTATTTCTTTTAGATATCTTCCCTTCATCTTCAACTCACCCTGTGTCTGCTCTCTCTCTTTTACATATATATATATACACATATATAAACATATATATATATATATACACACATACATACATATACACATAGATATATACATATATACACATTCACTTATATATATACATTAACATATATATATATATATATATATATATATATATATATATATATATATATATATATATACATGGATATTCCCTGCAACTACCCTAATACTGAGGTCTCATGAATCATACTCATCATCTTTCCATGTAGGAATGTAAACAAAACAGTTCAACTTTAGTAAGTCCCTTGCAATTTCCGTTTCTTGATTACCTTTTCATGCTTCTCTTGATTCTTGTGTTTGAAAGTCAAATTTTCTATTCAGTTCTGGTCTTTTCACTGAGAAAGCTTGAAAGTCCTCTATTTTATTGAAACTCCATATTTTGCCTTGGAACATGATACTCAGTCTTGCTGGGTAGGTGATTCTAGGTTTTAATCCTAGCTCCATTGACCTCCGGAATATTGCATTCCAAGCCCTTCGATCTCTTAATGTAGAAGCTGCCAGATCTTGGGTTATTCTGATTGGGTTTCCACAATACTCAAATTGTTTCTTTCTGGCTGCTTGCAATATTTTCTCCTTGATCTGGCAGCTCTGGAATTTGGCAACAATATTCCTAGGAGATTTCTTTTTGGGATCTATTTGAGTAGGCGATCGATGGATTCTTTCAATTTCTATTTTGCCCTGTGGCTCTAGAATATCAGGGCAGTTCTCCTTGATAATTTCCTGAAAGATGGTATCTAGGCTCTTTTTTTGATCATGGCTTTCAGGTAGTCCAATAATTTTTAAATGATCTCTCCTGGATCTATTTTCCAGGTCAGTGGTTTTTCCAAGGAGATATTTCACATGGTCTTCCATTTTTTCATTCCTTTGGTTATGTTTTATAATATCCTGATTTCTCATAAAGTCATTAGCTTCCACTTGCTCCAATCTAATTTTTAAAGTAGTATTTTCTTCAGTGGTCTTTTGGACCTCCTTTTCCATTTGGCTAATTCTGCCTTTCAAGGCATTCTTCTCCTCATTGGCTTTTTGGAGCTCTTTTGCCATTTGAGTTAGTCTGTTTTTTAAGGTGTTGTTTTCTTCAGTGTATTTTTCAGTATTTTTTTGGGTCTCCTTTAGCAAGTCATTGACTTGTTTTTCATGGTTTTCTTGCATCCTTCTCATTTCTCTTCCCAATTTTTCCTCTACTTCTCTAACTTGCTTTTCCAAATCCTTTTTGAGTTCTTCTATGGCCTGGGGCCAGTTCATGTTTTTCTTGGAGGCTTTGGTTGTAGGCTCTATGACTTTGTTGTCTTCTTTAGGCTGTATGTTTTGGTCTTCTTTGTCACCAAAGAAAGAATCCAAAGTCTGAGACTGATTCTGGGCGCGTTTTCGCTGCCTGGTCATATTCCCAACCCACTAACTTGACCCTTGAGTTTTTCAGTGGGGTATGACTGCTTGTAGACTAACGAGTTCTATGTTCTACGTTTGGGGGGGAGGTGTCAGCTCTGTCAGAGCCGCACTCCTCCTTCCCCAAGGACCCCCAGTCCAGACTGGGCTTAGATCTTCAGCAGGCTGTTGCACTCCTGCTCTGATCCGCCACTTAATTCCTCCCAACAGGTGGGCCTGGAGCCGGAAGTAACAACAGCTGTAGCTGCCCCACCTCCGCTGCCCCGTGGCTGGAAGCTGAACCGCGAACTCCTTCCACTCCCGCAGCTTATCTCACTAACCTTCTCCGCAGTCTTTGGTGTTTGTGGGTCGAGGGGTCTGGTAACTGCCGCAGCTCACATATTCAGGGCGCTAGGGCCCCCTCCGCCCGGCTTCTGGTCTGGATTGTCCACGCCGCTCAGGCGGGGCTCTGCTCCACTCCGTTCCCAGCTCCCAGCTCCGTGTGGAATAGACCTCACCCAGAGACCATCCAGGCTGTCCTGGGCTGGAGCCCTGCTTCCCTCTGCTGTTCTGTGGTTTCTGCCATTCTAGAATTTGTTCAGAGCCATTTTCTATAGGTTTTTGGAGGGACTCGGGTACGGAGCTCACTCTAGTCCGTGCTTACCAGCCGCCATCTTGGCTCCGCCCCCTCTACATATTTACATATTAGTCATATGAAAGAAAACCCCCCAAAAAGGAAAATAAAGTAAAAAAAAAAAGATTGTGCTCTGATCTGTATTCAGATTTCATCTGAATTGCTCTGGAGATGGAGAGCATTAAAATTGTCTTGGGTCATTGTACTGCTGAGAAAAGCTAAATCATTCTCCACTGATCATTGCACAATATTGCTGTTACTATGTACACTGTTATCCTGATTTTGTTCACTTTACTTTGCATTGGCTCATATAAGTCTTTCTAGCTTTTCTGAGAGCATCCTACTTGTCATATCTTATAACAAAATGGTTTTCCATAAGAATCATATGTCATAACTTGGCCAGCTCTTCCCCAATTGATGGGTATCCCTTTAAATTCCAATTCTTTTCCACCATTAATAGAGCTGCTATAAAGATATTTTGTACATGTAGGTCCTTTTACTTTTTTAAAATATCTTTGTGATAAAGACCTAGTAGTGATATTGCTAGGTCAAAGGGTTTTATAGTCCTTTGGATGTAGCTCCAAATTGCACTCAAGAATGGTTGAATCATTTCACGACACTACCAAGAGTGCATTAGTGTTTCAATTTCCCTGTATCCTCTCCAACATTTATAATTTTCCTTTTCTATCACATTAGCTAGTCTGATTGGTGCAAAGTGATACCTCAGAGTTATTTTATTTTCATTTCACTATTAAATAGTGATTTACAACATTTTTTCATGTGATTATAAATAACTTTAATTATTTTGAAAAGTTCCTCTTCATACCATTTAAGCATTTATCAATTAGGGAATGGCTCTTATTTTTTTTATAAATTTCACTCAGTCATCTATATATTTGAGGAGTAAGGCCTTCATCATAGATACTTCCTCTAATTTTTTTTTCAGAGTAATGATTTCTAATTGTGTATCCTTTTTTCCATCCTATTTCCCCTGGGTTTATCCTATTCTCTCTCTCCTTTCACGCTGCACATCCTCAAAAGTGTTTTGCTTTTGACAACCCTCTTTCCCAATCTGCCTTCCCTTCTATTGCCAGCCCTATTCCCTAATTCCCTTTCTCTTTTAATTTTCAGTAGCGAAAGGTAGATTCTTATACTGAATTGATTATATACATTATTCCTTCTTTGAGCCAATTCTGTTGAAAGTAAGGTTCAAGTCCTGCTACCTGTGTACACCTTCCTCCCCTCCATTGTGAATGCTTTTGTTAAAATATGTATAATTTTTCTTTTTATTTTTAGTTTGTAACAGGCAGTTATACATAATTTTGAGTTCCATATTTTCTTCCCTCCCTCCCCAAGATGGCATGGAATCCCATATAACTTCCATGTATAACTTCACAATGAATTAATTTACACACTAGTCAAGTTGTGGAGAAGAATTATGACCAATGGAATGAATCATGAGAAAGAAGAAACAGAACCAAAAAAAAAAAAAAACACACAACCCAACAACAAATACAAAAGAGAGAAAAAAAAAGGCAGAGGGAGAAAAAGGTGAGCATGAAGTGTGCCTCAATCTGCATTCATACTTCATAGTTCTTTCTCTGGATGTAGATAGCAGTCTCCATCGTGAGTCCTTTGGAGCTGTCTCTGCATATTGTGTTGCTGAGAAGAGCAAAGTCTGTCAGGGTTAGTCATCACAGAATCCATATATCTGTGGTTGTGTATAATGTTCTCCTGACTCTGCTCCACTTACTCAGCATTATGTCGTGTAGGTTTTTCCAAGTTGTTATGAAGTCCGTAACATCCCCATTTCTTATAGCACAATAGTATTCCATTACCTTCTTATACCACAGCTTATTCAGCCATTCCCCAATTGATGGGCATCCCTTTGATTTCCAATTCTTAGCTACTACAAAAAGAGCCACTATAAATATTTTTGTGCATATGGGTCCTTTTCCCTCTTGTGTGATCTCTTTGGGATACAACCCTAGGAGTGGTATTGCTGGATCAAAGGGTATGAACATTTTTATAGCCCTTTGGGCATAGTTCCAAATTGCTCTCCAAAATGGCTGGATCACTTCATAACTCCACCAGCAATGTAACAATGTTCCAATTTTCCCACATACTCTCCAGCATTTATCATTTTCCTGTTTTGTAATTTTAGCCAATCTGACAGGAGAGAGATGATATCTAAGAGTTGTTTTGATTTGCATTTCTCTAATCAGTAGAGATTTTGAGCATTTTTTCATATGCCTATAGACATCTTTAATTTCTTCCTCTGAAAACTCATCTGTTCATATCCTTTGACCACTTCTCAATTGGGGAATGACTTGTATTCCTATATATTTGGTTCAGTTCCCTGTATATTTTAGAAATGAGGCCTTTATCAGTGACACTAATTGTAAAGATTTTCTCCCAATTTTCTGCCTCCCTCCTAATCTTTGTTGCATTGGCTTTTTTTGTACAAAAACATTTCAATTTAACATAATCAAAATTATCCATTTTGCATTTTGTAATGCTCTCTATCTCTTGTTGGGTCATGAGTTCTTTTCTTTTCCATAAATCCTTGCTCTCCCAAATTGCTTATAGTTTCAGCCTTTATTCCTAAATCATGAACCCATTTTGACTTTATTTTGGTATATGGTGTAAAATATTGATCTGTGCCCAGTTTCTGCCCTACCATTTTCCAATTTTCCCAACAGTTTTTGTGAAATAGTGAATTATTAGCCCAGAAGCTGGCCTCTTTGGGTTTATCAACGAGTAGATTGCTAAACTTGTTGATTTCTCCTACTTGTGTACCTATCCTATTCCACTGATCCACACCCCTGTTTGTTAACCAGTACCAGGTAGTTTTGATGACTGCTGCTATATAGTACAGTTTAATATCTGGTATGGCTAGGCCACTTTCTGTAGCATTTATTTTCATTAATACCCTAGATATTCTAGACCTCTTGTTCTTCCAGATGAATTTTGTTATTATTTTATCCAGCTTTGTAAAATAATTTTTTGGTAGTTCAATTGGTATGGCACTGCATAGATAGATTAATTTAGGTAAAAATGTCATTTTTATTATATAAGCTCAGTCTAACCATGAGCAACTGATATTATTCCATTTATTTAGATCTCACTTTATTCCTGTGGAAAGTGTTTCATAGTTATGTTCATATAGGTCCTGGGTTAATCTTGGCAGATAAATTCCCAAATATTTTATAGTGTCTACAGTAACTTTGAATGGAATTTCTCTTTCTATCTCTTGCTGTTGGGCTTTGTTAGTAATGTATAGGAATGCTGAGGATTTATGTGGGTTTATTTTATATCCTGCAACTTTGCTAAAGTTGTTTATTATTTCAAGTAGTTTTTTACTTGATTCTCTAGGATTCTCTAAGTAAGTCATCATATCATCTGCAAAAAGTGATAATGTAGCTTCTTCTTTGCTTATCCTAATTTCTTCAATTTCTTTTTCTTCTCTTATTGCTACAGCTAAGGTTTCTAGTACCAAATTGAATAATAGGGGTGATAATGGACATCCTTGTTTCACCCCTGCTCTTATTGGGAATGCATCTAGCTTATTCCTGTTACAAATAATGCTAGTTGGTGGTTTTAGGTAGATGTTATTTATAATTTTAAGGAAGGTTCCATTTATTCCTATGCTTTCTAGTGTTTCTTATAGGAATGGGTGTTGTATTTTGTCAAAGGCTTTTTCTGCCTTTGAGATGATCATATGGTTTCTGCTAGTTGTGTTGTTGATATGGTCAATTATGCTAATTGTTTTCCTAATATTTAACCAGCCTTGCATTCCTGGAATAAATCCTACCTGGTCATAGTGTATTATTCTGGTGATAAGTTGCTGCAATCTTTTTGTTAAAAATTTATTTAAAAGTTTTGCATCAATATTCATTAGGGAAATTGGTCAATAATTTTCTGTCTCTGTTTTGACTCTACCTGGTTTGGGTATTAGTACCATATTTGTGTCATAAAAAGAATTTGCTAGGACTCCTTCACTTATTTTCCCAAATAATCTACAAAGTATAAGAATTAATTGTTCTTTAAATGTTTGATAGGATTCACATGTAAAACCATCTGGCCCTGGAGATTTTTTCCTAGGGAGTTCATTGATGGCTTCCTCAATTTTCCTTTTCTGAGGTGGGATTATTTAGAAATTTTCTTCCTTTCCTCTTAACCTGGGCAATTTATGTTTTTGTAGATATTTATCCATGTCTCTAAAGTTGTCAAATTTATGGGCCTATAATTGGGCAAAATAATTCCTAATTATTGTTTTGATTATTGATCTTCATTAGTGGTGAACTCACCCTTTTCATTTTTGATACAGGTAATTTGATTTTCTTGTTTCTTTTTTTTTTAATCAAATTCACCAAAGGTTTATCAATTTTATTGGTTTTTTCATAGAGCCAGCTCTTTGTTTTATTTATTAATTCAATAGTTTTCTTGATTTCAATTTCATTAAATTCTCCTTTGATTTTCAGTATTTCTAATTTGGTATTTAATTGGAGATTTTCAATTTGTTCTTTTTCTAGCTTTTTTCAGTTGTATGCCCAAATCATTGATCTCCTTTTTCCCTATTTTATTCATGAAAGCATTTAGAGATATAAAACTTCCCCTAAGAACTGCTGTTGCTGCATCCCATAAGTTTTGGTATGTTGTCTCACCATTGTCATTCTCTTGAATGAAGTTATTAATTGTTTCTCTGATTTCTTCTTTGGCTCACTCATTCTGTAGAATTAGATTATTTAGTTTCCAATTAATTTTTAGCTTATTTTTCCATGGTTCTTTGTTACAAATAATTCTTATTGCATCATGATCTGAAAAGGATGCTTTGACTACTTCTGCCTTTCTGCACTGGATTGTGAAGTTTTTATGCCCTAGTACATATTCAATTTTTGAGTATGTGCCATGTACCGCTGAGAGGAAAGTATATTCCTTTTTATCCCCATTTAGTTTTCTCCAGAGGTCTATCATATCTGCCTTTTCCAAAATTCTGTTCACTTCCTTAACTTCTTTCTTATTTATTTTAAGGTTAGATTTATCAAGTTCAGAAAGGGGAAGGTTGAAGTCTCCCAAAATCATAGTTTTGCTGCCTATTTCTTCCTGTAACTCCCTTAACCTCTCCTCTAAGAATCTGCATGCCATACCACTTTGTGCATAAATGTTAAACAATGATATTGCTTCACTGTTTATGGTCCCTTTTAGCAGGATGTAGTGTCCTTCCTTATCTCTTTTAATTAAATCTATCTTTACTTTTGCTTTGTCTGAGATTAGGATTGCTACACCTGCTTTTTTAACTTTAGCTGAGGCACAATATATTTTACTCCAGCCTTTTACCTTAACCCTATGTGTATCCCCCTGTTTCAGATGCGTTTCTTGTAAACAGCATATTGTAGGATTATGGTTTTTAATCCATTCTGCTCTCTGCTTCCGTTTTATGGGAGAGTTCATCCCATTCACATTCACAGTTATGATTTCTATCTGTGTCTTTTTCTCCATCCTATTTCCTCCTGTTTATGCTTTTATTTCTCCCTTTCCCCTTCCATTCCTCAACAAAGTTTTGCTTTTGACTGATGCCTTCCTCAGTTTACCCCCCCTCTTAATTACCCTCCCTTGTCTTACCGTTTCCCACTTGCTACTTCTCCCCTCCCTTCTGACCACCCCTTTCCCTTTTTTTCCCCCTTTCCCCTCCTACTTCCTGTAGGACAAGTTAGATTTCTACACTTATCAGGGTATGTTATTCCCTTCTTGACCCATATCAGATGACAGTAAAGCTCAAATACTGCTTTTCTCCCTCCCTTCTTTCACTCTACTAAAATGTGTTTTTGTGCCTTTCCATTTGGTGTAATTTACCCTTTTCTACGGCCTCCATACCTCTTCTCTCAAAGTCCTCCCTTTACATCTTTTAATTATGTTTTTTATCCTTATATCAGTTATTTTATACAGACATTCACAGTCTATGTGTATCCCTTTCAATTGTCATAATAGCTGTACTATTCTCAAGATTGACATGTATATGTATACATATAAAACATACATAAGATGATGTAATTCTATATAAAAATGCAAATAATTTGCCCTTATTGATTAATAAGGTTTATGGGGGTTTTTCCCCTGATTACCTTTTCATGTCTCTCTTGAGTTTTGTATTTGGAAATCAAATTTTCCATTGAGTTCTGGCCTTTTCACCAGGAAGATCTGGAATTCCCTTATTTCATTGAATGTCCATCTCGTTCCCTGAAAAATTATGCATAATATTGGTAGGTAGTTGATCCTTGGTTGTAGTTCCAGATCCTTTGCCCTTCAGAATATCATATTCCAGTTTCTCCCATCTTTTAAAGTGGAAGCTGAAAGATCATGTATGATCCTGACTGTAGTTCCATGATATTTAAATTGTTTCTTTTAGGCTGCTTGCAGTATTTTCTCCTTGATTTTGTAATTCTGAAATTTGGCTATGATATTTCTTGGTGTTTTCAGTTTGGGATCTCTTTCAGGGGGTGATCAGTGAATTCTTTCAATGACTATTTTGCCCTCTGGTTCACGGACCTCTGGGCAGTTGTCTTTGATACTGTCTTCAACAATACTGTCAAGGCTCTTTTTTTCATCGAGGATTTCTGGTAGACCAATAACTCTTATATTGTCTCTCCTGGATCTATTCTCCAGGTCAGTTGTTTTCCCAATCAGATATTTCACATTTTTTTCAATTTTTTCATTCTTTACATTTGGTTTTACTACTTCTTGATGCCTCATACAGTCATTAGCTTCCATTTGCTCAACTCTGATTTTTAATCAGTTACTGTCTTCATTTTGTTTTTGAGTCCCCTTTTCCAATTGGTTGATTTTACTTCTCAGTGTGTCATTTTCTCTATTTAGATTCTGAATCTCTGTAGCCATTTCGCCAATCTTATTCTTTAGGGACTTGATTTTGTCAGCGGATTTTCTTCCATTTTTCCCATTTTTTCCCATTTTTTCCATTTTTTCTTTTACCTCCCTAATTTGGTTTTTAAAATCCTCCTTTAGCTCTTCCGGTAATGCTTTCTGGGCTTGAGACCAGTTCACACTACCTTTTGAGGTATCAGATGTGGGTACAGTGTCATTGTTATCCTCTTCCAAATTGGTATTTTTACCATGCCTGTCTGCATAAGAAGAATCAATGGTCCTCGGTTTTTTTGTGTTCTTCATGTTGGTTAGCCTTTTCCTGGCTTTAAAATAAATTTCTGCTTTTGGGGCTCAGGGCTCTCTGTCCCAGCTTTCTTATTCTGGGGATTGTGAGTCTCATTGTTGGCTTTGTGAATTATAGCCTTCAGTTTCCTGAGGTGTGGGGGAGGGGGTCTGGCTGCTCAAAATCTCCTCTTCCCCTGGGGTTGTTCTCCAGCGCTGTTACTCTTCAGCAATGGTCTCAGCTCTTGGTTATTTGAGCTGGGTGTCTGGCACTTCCCCTGGGGGGGGGGGAGCAAGAGTACGTCTGGGCTCCTGGTGTTGACCCCTGCTGGCTCTGCCCTTCTGGGACTCAGGTACTCCCACTACTCGGTCACTGAAGCCCACTTCTGTCTCCTCTATTCCAGCATTTTTTTTCCCCTGAGGAATTCTCTTGGTGGGGAGAGGAGGGATTAGTGCTGTTTACCTGGCCATTATGTCTCCTGGATGTTCAGGAAGCTGCGTTTCATACCTTTGGGCTGCAAGCTGCCTCTCCTCGCTTCCACAGACTGCTGTCCTGTGTTGGGAGGCCTGGGGATCTCTGCTGGTTTTGTGCACACAGCTTTCTCCCAGCCTCTCTCCCACGTGGGTTTCTAGGCCAGCTGCTTTGGTGCCTTCTGGAGCAGCTCTGCACGCTGAGTGCTCCCCTAGCCCACAGATTTGTTCCTTCAGCCTTTCAGACTCTCCTGGCTGGGAAATTTGTCCCACTCAGACTTCTCATGGTTTCTCACTCTCTGAAATCTGCTCAAATTCCCATTTTTATGGGAATCTGACAGAACTTGTGAGAGAGCTCAAGTAAGATGCTGTTTTCATGTGGCCATCTTGGCTCCACCCCCATTGTTAATGCTTTTGCATGCCTCTTTTATGTGATATAGATAGATAGATAGATATCTCTCTATGTGTACTCCTTCTAACTATTCTAATAAGGACAAAATCCTTAGGAGTTACAAGTATCATCTTACCATGTAGGAATGTAAAAAAATTAAACTTATTGAATTCCTTATTATTTCTCTTTCCTGTTTGAATTTTAATTTTTTGTATCTTGTACTTCAAAGCCAAATTTTCTTTTCGGCTCTGGTCTTTTCACCAGGAATGCTTAAAAATCTTCCGGTTCATTGAATGTCCATTTTTTATTTTTTTCTGGTTAGTTGGCTATGGATTATAATCCTTTGTAAGACTTTGCTCTTTGGAATATCATATTCCAATCCTTCTGATCCTTTAATGTAAAAGCTGCTAAATTTTGTGTTATTCTGTTTGTGGTTCCATGATATTTGAATTGTTTCTTTCTGACTACTTATAATATTCTTTTGCTTGATGGGAGAGCTCTGGGATTTGGCTTAATATTCCTGAGAGCTGCCATTTTGGGATGTCTTTAAAGAGGTGACTGGTAGATTCTTTCAATTGCTATTTTTCATTTGGTTCTATGATATTGGAGCTGTTTTCTTTGACTATTTTTTTTTTGAAAAATTATGTCTAGCCTCTGTTGTTCTATCATGGTTTTCAGGTAATCAAATAATTTTTAAATTATCTCTCCTATATCTATGTTTCAGGTCTGTTTTTTTCAATGAGATATTTCACATTTTCTTCTCTTTTAAGTCTTTTGATTGTTTTATTGCTTCTTCATATCTCCTGGAGTCATTACCTTCCACTTGCCCAATTCTAATTTTTGAGGAACTATTTTCTTCATTAAGCTTTTGTACCTCCTTTTCATTTGGCCAATTACATATATGTATTCACTAAATTTTCATATGCATTTTTCCCTTTAACCAATTCTGCTTTTTAATGTATTCTTCTCTTCCTTGGGTTTTTGTTTCTCTTTCCATTGGCCTATTCCATTTTTATTTTCTTCAGTATTTTTGTGCCTTCTTTACCAAGCTGTTAATGTTTTTTCTTTTCATGATTTTCTTTTTTTTATTTTATTTATTTATTTTTAATTTACCACACACGGTTCTACATAGTTTGAGTTCCAGATTTTCTTCCCTCCCTCCCACCTCCCTCCCCAAGATGGCATGGAATCTCATATAACTATCGTGTATAACTTTGCATTGAATTAATTTATGCACTAGTCAAGTTGTGGAGAAGAATTATGATCAATGGAATGAATCATGAGAAAGAAGAAACAGAACCAAAAAAAAAAACAATCCAAAAACAAAAACAAAAGAGAAGCAAAAAAAGCGAGCATGTAGTGTACCTCGATCTGTATTCAAACTTCACAGTTCTTTCTCTGGATGAAGATAAAATTCTCCTTCGTGAGTCCCCTGGAGTTGTCCTTGCCCCTTAGGTTGCTGAGAAGAGCGAAATACGTCAGGGTTGGTCCTCACGGAATTCATATATCTGTGGCTGTGCACAACGTTCTCCTGGCTCTGCTCTGCTCATTCAGCATTATGTCACGTAGGTTTTTCCAGGTCGTTACGAAGTCTGCATCATCCCCGTTTCTTATGGCACAATAGTGTTCCATCACCTTCATATACCACAGCTTGTTCAGCCATTCCCCAATTGATGGGCATCCCTTTGATTTCCAATTCTTGGCTACCACAAAAAGAGCTGCTATAAATATCCTTGTACACATGGGTCCTTTTCCCACTTGTGTGATGTCTTTGGGATACAACCCTAGAAGTGGTATTGCTGGGTCAAAGGGTATGAACTTATATATAGCCCTTTGGGCGTAGTTCAAAACTGCTATCCAAAATGGCTGGATCAGCTCACAACTCCACCAGCAATGCAACAATGTTCCAATTTTCCCACATCCTTTCCAGCATTTATCGTTTTCCTGTTTTGTTATTTTAGCCAATCTGACAGGAGAGATGTGGTATCTAAGAGTTGTTTTGATTTGCATTTCTCTAATCAGTAGTGATCCAGAGCATTTTTTCATATGCCTATAGATAGCTTTAATTCTAATCTTCCTCTGAAAACTGCCTGTTCACATCCTTTGACCATTTCTCAATTGGGTAATGGCTTGTATTCCTATATGTTTGGCTCAGTTCCCTGTATATTTTAGAAATGAGGCCTTTATCAGAGATACTAGTTGCAAAGATTTTCTCCCAATTTTCTGCTTCCCTCCTAATTCTTGTTGCATTGGCTTTTTTTGTACAAAAACATTTCCATTTGACATAATCAAAATTATCCATTTTGCATTTTGTAATGCTCTCTATCTCTTGTTGGGTCACGAATTCTTTACTTTTCCATAAATCTGATAAGTAAACTATTCCTTGCTTTCCCAAATTACTTAGAGTATCAACTTTTACTCCTAAATCATGAACCCATTTTGACTTTATTTTGGTATATGGTGTAAGATATTGGTCTATGCCCAGTTTTTGCCCTACCATTTTCCAATTTTCCCAACAGTTTTTGTGAAATAGTGAATTATTAGCCCAGAAGCTGGCCTCTTTGGGTTTATGAAAGAGTAGATTGCTAAACTTGTTGATTTCTCCTACTTGTGTACCTATCCTATTCCACTGATCCACACCCCTGTTTCTTAACCAGTACCAGCCAGTTTTGATGACTGCTGCTGTGTAGTACACTTTAATATCTGGTGGGGCTAAGCCACCTTCTCTAGCATGTCTTTTCATTAATACCCTAGATACTCTAGACCTCTTGTTTTTTCCAAGGGAATTTTGTTATTATTTTGTCCAGCTCAGTAAAATAAATTTTTGGTAGTTCGATTGGTATGGCACTGAATAGATAGATTAATTTAGGTAAAATTCTCATTTTTGTTATATTAGCTCAGCCTAACCATGAGCAACTGATATTTTTCCATTTATTTAGATCTGATTTTATTCACGTGAAAAATGTTTCATAGTTATGTTCATATAGGCCCTGGGTTTGTCTTGGCAAATAGACTCCCAAATATTTTATAGTGCCTTCAGTAACTTTGTATGGAATGTCTCTATCTCTTGCTGTTGGGCTTTCATGATTTTCTTAAATCACTGCCATTTCCCCAATTTTTCCACTACCTCTATAATTTTTTTTTTAATTTCTTATTTTTTTTTAATGTAATTTATTTATTTAACATATTTGGTTTTCAGCATTGATTTTCACGACAGTTTGAATTACAAATTTTCTCCCCATTTCTGCCCTCCCCCCCCACTCCAAGATGGCGTATATTCTGGTTGCCCTGTTCCCCAGTCAGCCCTCCCCTCTATCACCCCCCTCCCCTCTCATCCCCTTTTCCCTTCCTTTCTTGTAGGGCAAGATAAATTTCTATGCCCCATTGCCTGTGTATCTTATTTTTTAGTTGCATACAAAAAGTTTTTTTGTTTTTGAACATCTGATTTTAAAACTTTGAGTTCCAAATTCCCTTCCCTCTTCCCTTCCCACCCACCCTCCCTAAGAAGTTGAGCAATTCAACCTAGGCCACACATGTATTATTATGTATAACCCTTCCACAATATTCATGTTGTGAAAGGCTAACTACATTTTGCTCCTTCCCAATCCATCCCGCTTTATTGAATTTTCTTCCTTGACCCTGTCCCCTTTCCAAAGTGTTTGTTTTGATTACCTCCACCCCCATCTGCCCTCCACTCCATCATCCCCCTGCCTTTTATTTTTTTTTTTTTATCTTCCTCCCTCTTCTTTCCTGTGGGGTAAGATACCCAACTGAGTATGTATGGTATTCCCCCTCAGGCCAAATCTGATGAGAGCAAGGTTCACTCATTCCCCCCTCACCTGCCCACTCCCCTCCTCTCCTAGAACTGCTTCCTCTTGCCACCTTTATGGGAGATAATCCACCCCATTCTATCTCTCCCTATCTCCCTCTCTCAGTAAGTTACTCTCTCATCCCTTAATTTCATTTTATTTCTTTTAGCTATCTTCCCTTCATCCTCAACTCACCCTGTGTCTGCTCTCTTTCTTTTACATATATATATATATATACACATACATACACATACATACATATACACATAGATACATGCATACATACACATTCACTTATATATATACATAAACATATATATATGCATATATATATATGCATATTCCCTTCAACTACCCTAATACTGAGGTCTCATGAATCATACTCATCATCTTTCCATGTAGGAATGTAAACAAAACAGTTCAACTTTAGTAAGTCCCTTGCAATTTCCGTTTCTTGATTACCTTTTCATGCTTCTCTTGATTCTTGTGTTTGAAAGTCAAATTTTCTATTTAGTTCTGGTCTTTTCACTGAGAAAGCTTGAAAGTCCTCCATTTTATTGAAAGTCCATATTTTGCCTTGGAACATGATACTCAGTTTTGCTGGGTAGGTGATTCTAGCTTTTAATCCTAGCTCCATTGACCTCCAGAATATCGCATTCCAAGCCCTTCGATCTCTTAATGTAGAAGCTGCCAGGTCTTGGGTTATTCTGATTGGGTTTCCACAATATTCAAATTGTTTCTTTCTGGCTGCTTGCAGTATTTTCTCCTTGATCTGGGAGCTCTGGAATTTGGCAACAATATTCCTAGGAGATTTCTTTTTGGGATCTATTTGCGGAGGCGATCGATGGATTCTTTCAATTTCTATTTTGCCCTGTGGCTCTAGAATATCAGGGCAGTTCTCCTTGATAATTTCCTGAAAGATGGTATCTAGGCTCTTTTTTTGATCATGGCTTTCAGGTAGTCCAATAATTTTTAAATTCTCTCTCCTGGATCTATTTTCCAGGTCAGTGGTTTTTCCAAGGAGATATTTCACATTGTCTTCCATTTTTCATTCCTCTGGTTCTGTTTTATAATATCCTGATTTCTCATAAAGTCACTAGCTTCCACTTGCTCCAATCTAATTTTTAAAGTAGTATTTTCTTCAGTGGTCTTTTGGACCTCCTTTTCCATTTGGCTAATTCTGCCTTTCAAGGAATTCTTCTCCTCATTGGCTTTTTGGAGCTCTTTTGCCATTTGAGTTAGTCTATTTTTTAAGGTGTTGTTTTCTTCAGTGTATTTTTCAGTATTTTTTTGGGTCTCCTTTAGCAAGTCATTGACTTGTTTTTCATGGTTTTCTCGCATCCTTCTTATTTCTCTTCCCAATTTTTCCTCTACTTCTCTAACTTGCTTTTCCAAATCCTTTTTGAGTTCTTCTATGGTCTGGGGCCAGTTCATGTTTTTCTTGGAGGCTTTGGTTGTAGGCTCTATGACTTTGCTGTCTTCTTTAGGCTGTATGTTTTGGTCTTCTTTGTCACCAAAGAAAGAATCCAAAGTCTGAGACTGAATCTGGGCACGTTTTCGCGTCCTGGCCATATTCCCAACCAACTAACTTGACCCTTGAGTTTTTCAGTGGGGTATGACTGCTTGTAGATTACAGAGTTCTATGTTCTGCGTTTGGGGGGGAGGTGCCAGCTCTGTCAGAGCCGCACTCCTCCTTCCCCAAGGACCCCCAGTCCAGACTGGGCTCAGATCTTCGGCAGGCTGTGCACCCCTGCTGTGATCCGCCACTTAATTCCCCCCACCAGGTGGGCCTGGAGCCGGAAGTAACAACAGCTGTAGCTGCCCCACCTCCGCTGCCCCCGGGGCTGGAAGCTGAACCTCGAACTCCTTCCACTCCCGCAGCTTTTCCCACTAACCTTCTCCGCAGTCTTTGGTGTTTGTGGGTCGAGGGGTCTGGTAACTGCTCACGTATTCAGGGCGCTAGGGCCCCCTCCGCCCGGTTTCTGGTCTGGATCGTCCACGCCGCTCAGGCTGGGCTCTGCTCCACTCCGTTCCCAGCTCCCAGCTCCCAGCTCCCAGCTCCGTGTGGAATAGAGCTCACCCAGAGACCATCCGGGCTGTCCTGGGCTGGAGCCCTGCTTTCCTCTGCTGTTCTGTGGGTTCTGCCATTCTAGAATTGGTTCAGAGCCATTTTTATAGGTTTTTGGAGGGACTCGGGTACGGAGCTCACTCTAGTCCGTGCTTACCAGCCGCCATCTTGGCTCCGCCCCCTACCTCTATTATTTGATTTTTAAAATCCTTTTTGGGCTCTTTCAGGCATTATATTTTTGTTGCCTGAAACTAATTTGCATTCTTCTTTGAGGCTTTATGTGTAGCAGTTTTGAATTTGTTCTCATCTTTTGAGTTTGTGTTTCAATATTCCCTATCACTATAGCAACTTAATATGGTCTGGATCTTTTTTGTTGTTGTTGTTTGCTCATTTTTCCAACCAATTTCTTGTTTTGTAGGTTTATATTAAAGTTGGAGTCCACCCTCTGGATATAGGGGATAGTGTTCCAAGTTTCACTTTTTTTTATTTGTACATTTTTCAGTTTGTTTGTTCCCCAACCCCTCCCCGAGGTTGTTCTCAAAGTCTCTAACCTTTCAGTTCTTCTAAGTTGTTGTGACCGAATGAGAGGTGTGTTTGACCCTCTCCTGGACAATGTTGTTTTGTGAGCAACCACAAGCACTCTTTTCAACAATGGAAATTTGATTAGGTTCCCCATTCCTCTGTGGCTAAAAGCTCAGGTGTGCTCATGCTCCTATTTGTCCTGGAACTGTGACCCAATACTGCAACCCAGATGTGAGCATATTCAATGCAACAGACTTCTTCGCAGTGCCAGCAATGGGACCTCTCTAATCATCTTCTGACTAGGTTTTTGATTCCTACTTTACCATCTGTGGTTTGAGAGCTCTGGAAGCAGCAGCTGCCGCTGCTCATTCTGTCACTCTAGTCCTGCTGATGGTTTCCTGTGTTGCAGCCTGTATGGCATAGACTGTGTTGGATTCCACCCAACTCTAACCCTATTGTGACAGATTTTTTCTACAAACCTTCTAAATTGTCTTTGGATGGAAAACTGTTTCACTTCATCTTTTCATTAGCTCAGTTGCTTCAGAATTTATTTTGAGGCATTATTTAAAGTTCTTTGGAGGGGAATTGGAAAGAGCTCAGGTGAGTTCCTGGCATTTTCCCATCATCTTGTCTCTGCCATCCAGATTTTGCAATAAGTTTTGGAAAATTTTCAGGAACAAGGGCTAATCCAAAGAAAATATAAGGATAATATTGGGAATGGGAAAAGACAGAGTGGGAAGAATGATAGAGCATTTTAGTAAGCAAAGGATAAGTTAACTTGAAATTTCAGGAAAGAATAAACCAACCATTTTCAGCATGTCACATAAGTGAGAGATCTTTTTGTACTTGTATTATATAACATGGAAAGGTGGGTCTAGCACAGCTCACCTTGAGAATCTTTTTGGAGAAAAGAAACAAAGAGATGACAATAGATTAGAAATTCAATTTGATTTTCTGTCATTGTTTTGTCAATTGCTTGTTTTGTTTTGTTTTAAACTCAATGTCCAAGCACTAAGGCATTTTCTTTGTCCTCTTATAATGAGACTTGTCTCTGAGTATGTCAAGATCCCCTAACATGTAGGCATCATGAAGTGGGTATGCTGAGATAATCTAATATTCAGGTACTCTTCAAGACCTGGGTAGAGGCAGCTCCTTTTGATTGGCTGCAGATCCCAAAAGTCTGTCATTAAAACTGATGGAACTGAGATTGTATAATTCTTTCTGGCTCTCTTTTTATTGTTGCTGTGTCCAGAGTATGTAGACCAGAGAATGCTCACAGAATAGATGCCATAAACTAAGCCGAAGAGAGAGGAAGACCTTTCTTCCCTTGCTCTCCATCTCTTTTACAAAAGCTGCGCGATATTGGCATAGGCATTTTTGTTTTTCCCATACCAGGGAGTAAGAACCATTGTGACTATGAAACTAGGATTACAGGCAGGATATTGCAGCCAGTCAGCCCCACAGGGAAGACTCAAAGATACCAAAATACCTGGAACTCTATCCTGAGTGGGGTTTGAACCTGGAACTTGAGACTATGCTTTATACTATAAGTGCGAAACTCACGGCCCCCCATGGCCTGCAAAACTCCTGACAGTTCAGATGACCAGATTAAAATATAACTGGGAAATGTTTACCAAAATAAATTTAAAGTATAAGGAGATAATATTAATTTGTGGTTTTTAAAGTCCATTAACAATTCTCAGTGCCTATTTGAGTTGGGCACACTGCCTTTAGGAACTCATCCAAGCTATAAACTTAATTCTTTTCCCATTCCCAGAAACTCAGGTAGTGTAGGAAGAAGATTAAGCACTTAATGTTTAGGCATAAGTTAGTATTTTTTATTACTCAATTCAAATAAATGTTGCTTTGTAAAAAGCTAACAATTGTTAGTGGCTAAATAGAACTGGAGTAGAGGAAAAGTACTCCTAAAACTGGATGAACAACAAAGGAAGGGGTGGATGGAGTCAATTGCAAAGAATCTAGATGTCTCAAAACCCCCTTAAGTGTACCAGAGAATCCTGGAGATGTGGTAAAATGTAACATATCTGGCTTTCAGTCACTGGGGACTATGGAGGTCAGTGTTAAACTTTTATCTTATGAAAAGGAAAATCAACCTCTTATATCAAACCCTCACTATCTGAGAAGAAATTAAAGTTATTCAATTTTGCTTATTTAAACTGACAATTTGAAGAAGATCATTCTAATATTCACCATGAAGGGGCCTTTTGTTGCCTTTTTTGTTTGTTTTATTTTTATCAATTGTAGATATTTTAGAATATTAAGCATAACCTTGGCCATCCTAAAAATGTTGCTGTTACTTTACTATGTAATCCTCACTAAGCATATAAACATTAGTGACCTACTTTCTGTGATGACCCTGAGAAGGGTATATAAGATCTGAGGTTGGCATTTTGTTTTGGGGCGCTTGATCACTGGAAGAGTGTCATGTGATTTGATCAGACAGACTCTGGGTAGCTGTCATGAAGCCCCCTGCTGTTGAAAACCCAGATGGTGATGTTTTTCTCTCCAGTAACTCTATGCATTGCTATGGACAGATAGAAGACTAACTGTTGATTTGTGTTTGTTTTGTTCATATAATGTATGCTTGTAATTTCTCTTTGTACCCTGTTTGTTCAGGGTGCTGATTTTTTTCCCCATGAACTAAGTGAATGATCTAGGTATGTGTAATTAAATTAATATTGTAAACCCCTTAAGTTGCTTTGCTTAGAAAGCAGATCAAAGAACATGTGCTACTAGTCATTCTATGTGCTGGTGCTATTGGCCTTATACCTGCATAGCAGCTATAAGCAGCATTGCTGATACATCATGTTATTTTTAATGTTTTTAAATGATTTTAAATATTTTTTTCCTTAATGTTAAATCATCTTTTCTTCCTTAGTTTAAATTTATCTCTGTCAAAGCTAATATGTTGCTCTTTGTGGGGTTTTTTTCAGATGAAAAGTGATAGTCTGTTGGAAAGGATTATATTTAAGATTTTCTAAATGTTATATATTAATAAGATTAGTTCCTAGTTACATAATTTATTGTTTGTGCTTTAAAACTTTGATAATATGTATATTATAAATGGACTTAGGTAGGATTCATTTTTCTCTATTTTGATACTAACTTATGTAGCATTCATAACTGCTTTTTCTTTAAAAGTTTTATAGAATTTTTCTTTGAAATCATTAGGATAACAAATTTATTTTTTCCTTTAGTAGTTCTTTTACAATTAGTTCCATTTCCTTTTCTGAAATAGGGCTTTTTAAGATTTATATTTCCTTTTATGCTAATTTGAATATTTTATATTTTAAAAATTTTTTTTATGTTCTCAATTCTGGTATCACATAATTGTATACTCTAACAACAATTTTCTTTTTTCTGTTTCATTTTGACTTTACCATGCTTCTTTATTCTTTTAAGACAATTATTCTTTAGTTCTGTTCATCATTTCATAGTCTTTTTTAGTTTTTAATTTATCTATGTCTCCCTTAATTTTCAATATTGTCTCCTTTTGTGATTACTTGGGGTTAGCTTATCATTTTGAGTTTATAATTTTAATGTACATTAACTTCCTTAATATTTGCCTTTTCTATATTGTTAATGTATATTTTTTAGAGATAGAATTTCCCCCTTTTCCATGCTGAGAAATTGTGTTATGTTGTTTTCTTCCTTTCAGTACCAATGTTATTATTTCTATGATTTGCTCTTTAATCCATTCATTATCTAGGATTTCATTTTTAGGTTCCATTCTAATGTGTGTCTTTCATTTGTACTCTCTAAACCAGTCAGTATTTGTATTACATTATGATCTATAAAGAATGCATTTACTATTTCTCCCATTTTAAATGTATTTCTAATATTTCTGTGACCTAATGTATGATCATTTAAAAAAATAGAAGTTCCATGTGATTCTGAGTAATACACCTATTATTTAGCCATCTCATATAAAAATGTGTGAAGTCTTTTAGTTCAAACAAATTATTAAATTTTATATTTGCTCTTTTCCTAATCTTTTCTTTTGGATTTGTCTAGAAGTGATAGAATGACATTAATGCCCTGCTATAGGGGCTGCTTGGTGAATAGAGTACTGAACCTGGACTCATGAAGACTCTTCTTTTTGAGTTCAAATGTAGCCTCAGACATTCACTAGCTGTATGACTCTAGGCAAGTTACTTAACCCTTTTTACCTCAGTTACCTCATCTGTAAAGTAAGCTGGAGAAAGAAATGGCAAATTACTCTAGAATCTTTGTCAAGAAAATCCCAAATGGAGTCATGAAAAATCAGACATAACTTCAAATTATTGTATTGCTCTTCTTATCTCTTTAAATTAGTTATTTTTCTCTCCTTTATGAATTTAGATGCTACAGTATTTGGAAAATATAAGTTTAATAGTATCGGATTTTTTCTTTAGTATTGTTCCATGCTCTCAAATCCCTGCGAAGGTCAGTAACCACCAAGACTTCAGATATCGCTTCTTTAGGGACAGAATATTTATGTTAATGAAGGTACAACCCTCTCTGAAATGTCATAATCTCGCTAACAATCAAATCCCTACTGATTTGTATATGCTATTCTCCTCCTTAAAATTACTTCATATTTTTATTCATTTTTGTATTAATGTGTCTGTATATTTGATGTTTCTCCTCACCGCCCCCACCGCTACAACATAAGTTCCAAAAGAACAGGGACAGTCTATTAATGTCTTTTCCCCCTTAAGTGTCTAGCACATTTCCTGGTATCTAATAAGCAATTAACTAATTCTAGATAAGTAAAGTTTAATTGAATTAATTCTGCTACCAAACTGTTTGCTGGTTTCTATCATATATTAAAATATTTGATGTATGAGTTTTGACACTTGGATGGGGGGAGTGGAGAAAACATGATTAAATTAATACTTTTTAGCTGCCCGCTATGTTCATGACACTAACACTAGGAATAAAATGATGCAAAATTATCATATTTTCCTCCTAGATAGATAGATATACAGACAGACATATCATTTACAAACTAGTAGGAGGATAACCATTTAATTATAAGAATGAAGATAATAAGCCGAGAGAGAAGAGACATAGAAACGTGATCAGGATTTGGCATTGACATTGTGACAGAGATCATCAGGGCACAGTCCTTTGTGTAATTCTGTTCCTAAGAGAGCAAACATCTTACAACCCAACACATGTGTTTTCTCTAGGGATACACACACAAAATAAAAGGAAAAAAGATAAGCAGCTATTGTTACAGTTAACCAAGATTTTATCAACTTCTATCTCTCCTCAGCTGCTAAGGGTAGGAAAAGGAAGGGAAGAGCATCTCATTCATTCGTCCCTTTTCTTCATTTCACAAGACCTCTACACTTGTTTATTCTCTCATTATTTTTATTGCAGTGGTCTCCTAATTGTCTTCACTAGCCATAGCCTCTACTTTTCCAAGATCATCATTCACATATGTGATGGTAAGCAAGGTGGGACATTTTGCCCTTTTTTTTTCTTTAGGAATGCTTCTCAGCACTAAGTCAGTCAAGTACCTTTGGGGGGTCTTGCCTTTAAAATATAGTGGAAAGCAAAGTGGGACTTTTTGTTGTCTTTTTTTTGAGTGCTTCTCATCACTAAGGCCCTCAAGTGTCTTTGATTGAGTCCTGCCTTTGTTTCAGTCAAAAGTCTTTGATTGAATCAGGAGTCTTTGATGACCTGCTTAAGTCACAAGAAATCCTAGATGCCATTGGTTTGAATCACATGGTTTTGATGCCCTCTGACTCTTAAGAAGCATATATATATATATATATATATATATATATATATATATATATATATATATATATATATATATATTCAGAGGTTAGTGTTTTGTTTTAGGGGCACATGCATTGGAAGAGTGTTGGTATGGAGACTGAGGGTGTCAGTCAAAGACCTCCCTCCCTCCCCCGCCACTTTGAAAATCCATATGTTTGTGCTGCTCTTTCTGGTGACTATGTACATGATGTCTTGATCAGACAAAAGCCTGCCTGTTGATCTGTTTATATTTTTTGTTTGTACTTGCTCTGCAGTTCAGTGTACAGACTTTTTCCCCTGAACTAAGTGAATGATATATGTATGTTTAATTAAAATAAGATTGTTAACCCCTTAAAGTTGGTTTTCTTAGAAAAGCAGATCAAAGAACCTGTGCTGGCAGCCCTCCTGTGTGCTCTTGTTGTTGGTCTTTCACCTCCACAGCAGCTGCTAGCAACATTGTTGTTACAAAATGGTGTACTTGGCAGGATCTGCATATTAAAAGGAAAGTATGGGGTTTGGGGGTACTGGGATAGTGGTTGGATGTTCCCCAGTTATTGAGTTGCTCTTTACATTTGTGGTGGCTATGGTTTTTTGGAGCCCCGGAAGCAGTAGCCTGAAGGAAAACAAGCAAATAGCAGTGACAAGAAGGGTTTCCCAGGTGCCCAGAGCAGGGCTCCTCGGGGATAACCTCTCCTTTCCCCTCCCTATCCCACTAGCACTCTGGAGGAGATAGGCTGGAGCAGCAGCAGTGGGAGGAAAACAAGCAGAGTTTTGGGGGAGGTAGGGATGGCCAGAGCCAGGGCTTGAGTGGATTAGCCCAGCTCCAGACTGTATTGTATTCAGAAGACAGACCAGAACAAAGACAGATTGGAATGGAGCCCTGGAGGATATAGACTCAGCAGCAGTGGTTGGTGAGGTGAGAGAAAAAGTGGACAGCTGCCTACATATCGACCCAGCCAATGTGGAGGACTGCCTTCTTGAGAACTTTGGAAAGATGAGAGTGAGAATGGAGGGGTGCCTGTGTGTGGACTCAGGCAGAAGCCAGGAGCAGCAGGTTCCTGCTGGAGGATCAGGAACCCCAGAGACTGAAATTCAGCCAAGGGGCAAGATAAAAAATTTGCAGAGAGCCCCTGATTGTGCTTTTTTGCTTCCTTCCCTTGAGATGGTTTGGGACCCAGGAGGGTGTGGTGGAGTTGTATATAGGAGGAGGAAGTGCCATGGACCCCCAAGTACCCCACCCTGTTGGCTTTGTTGCCCAGCTGCCTCTCAGGACTTGGAAGCAGGGACTGAAACATTGTGGACTGGGAGAACCCGTCCTCAAGAGAACTTTATTTCAACTTTTTTATTTGTGTTGAAACTTTGCTCATTAAAGCCTGCCTGCAGCTGAGAGTGACAGGAGGAAGCCTGCAATGTCAGTGTGGGGTGAAGGGCACACCTCCAAGAAGGACTTTACTTGGATGCTCTGTTGACTGAAGAGATTGTAACTTGCTGTATTGAATAGATGGGGAAGGTCTTTGATCACATTAATACTACAACATAGTAGCTACATTTAAAAGACATATTTGACCAAGCAATCCTTAACAAGAAGGAAAGAAAGAAAGAAAGGAAGGAAGGAAGGAAGAAAGAAAGAAATAAGGAAGGAAGGAAAGAAAGATCAATAGAAAGAGAGAAAGAGAGAGAGAGAGAGAGAGAGAGAGAGAGAGAGAGAGAGAGAGAGAGAAAGAGAGAGAGAGAAAGGAAGGAAGGAAGGAAGGAAGGAAGGAAGGAAGGAAGGAAGGAAGGAAGGAAGGAAAGTAGAAAACAGAAAAGAAACTCCAATGTTTCCCTACCATCATCAGGATAAAATACAATCTCACCAAGTTAGATAAGATAAGATAGATAGATAGATAGATAGATAGATAGATAGATAGATAGCTAAACATGTAGTAGACACTAGCAAAATGCTAAGCAGTATAATAAGTGCTAGGGGAAATAAATATAAATCGTAAAGTATTTACTTTCAAAGTGTTTACCTTTAATAAGGGAAGAAAAGGCAAAGAGGAACTGGAATTCTCGAGTTGAATGTGCTGCTTGATTAGGGGTAATGTAGTTCATGGTAGGTCAAGAAGACCAAAGAGATCTAGAAGTAGAGTGAATAGCTTTTCTGAATCTTGTAATATTTGGACATCCCGGGTAGGAACTCAGGCCTCAGCATGGAGTTTAAAGGCCTCAGGACCTAGAATATTTCCTCAGTCTGTATTTCAGCTATTATTAGAGTTTTATTTTATTTTATTTCAATCCCTTACACACTCTCTATTCCAGCCAAACTGGCCTGCCAGCTGTACCCATTTCCACACATTTGCACAAGTGGTCCCATATATTCATATTAGGTATGTATTTTCTCTTCATTTCTGCCTTACCAAATCTGTAGCACCTTTTAAAGAATAGCTCATGAACCACTTCCTGCATAAGATCTTTCTTTCACTCTGGAAAATACTTTCTAAAATTTCATCTATACTGTATGCTTACATATTTGTCATATCCCTCCAAAAGAATGTAAGCTCTTTGAATACAAGGATTATTTTGTTTTATCTTTGTATCCCTAGTGCCTATCAGAGTGTCCTGAGTAAAAACAAATACTTGTAGAAATGAATTGCAGTGAGTGAGAGTAACATGGGTAACCAAATCCCCAGGGTAAACACTACTTCTCCACAAAAGCATCTCACCTGGTTCTCTTTCTCTCTCCTATTAACACTCAATCCTGTAATCTTTATGTAAGGGTCAATTTTCAGAAAAATAGCCCCAGGTCTATTTTGCTACTAACTACTAGCAACCTCAGAATGGGATGATGGCAGAACATCTTATTTGCCCATGATCCATGATTGTAATGTGAGAAGATGAACAAGAAACTGGGAAAATGAGAAATAACTTCAGGCTGAGAGAATGATTGAGGGCCCCACATGTCTGTGTGCATACGTGTATGTATGTGTGCATGTGTGCATGTCAGAAATTACTTTTTTTTTACATGTAGAGAAGTATTGCTAATATTACAAAAGATGACTCTCCCTAGGCCAGAATAGTGATATAAAGAAAAAAAATGACAACTTTTAATTTTAGTCACTACCTGGGGAGAATAAGGAGGGGGGAAAAGTGCTTATTTATAAAACTGTGCAAAATATAGGTGTTATTAGAGACCAGACCCACCTCTGGGTTATGGTTTACCTCATAATTTTGTATTTGAGATAAATCTTTTTGCAATTCATCTGGAGAAGGGGTGATGGAAGGCCTGGGAGATCAAAAAATTAACTTTAAAAAACTGTTTATATTAAAGAAGATTTGTACAAAGCATGAAAAGCTTGCTCCAATAAGTTTCCTCTGATAATGTAAACTTTATTAAGGAAGGTTCCCATTATTTAAAATTAAGTTAGCTGGGAAATTATTGTAACAACAGAAAATTAAGGAGAATTATAAATAGTTATTTTTAAAAATACAAGAAATAAATCAACATCACTTTGCAGATATATCTCCTTTTTTGCTATAAATTGCATTATATTTTTCCATCAATTACATAACAAGGAAATTTTTAGCTTTCACTTTTGCAAAATTTTGAGTTCCACATATTTCTGCCTCTCTCCCTCTCCTCTCCACTGCTGAAAACGGTAGGCAGTTTGATAAAGTGTTTACATATGCTAACATGTAAAACATTTCAATATTCATCATGGTTGAGGAAAAAGAAACAGATCAAAAGGAAAAAAAACACAAGAAAAAATAAAGTGAAAAAATGTGTTTTGCTCTGCATTCAGAGTCCATCAGTTCTTTATCTCAATACTGATTGCATTTTCCTTCTTGAGACGTTGATACTTGTCGTGGATCATTGTGTTGGTGAAAAAAGCTGTTATTCATAGTTGATCATCAAATGATGTTGCTGATTCTGTGTACAGTGTGTTCTTGGCTCTTCTCATTTCACTTTTTATCAGTTTGCACAAGTCTTTCCAGATTTTTCTGAAATGTGCCTGTTCATCATTTCTTATTGCTCAATAGTATTCCATTACATTCATATACCACATCTTGTTCAGCCAATCCCCAATTGATGGGCATCCCTTTAATTTCTAATATTTTGCCATCATGAATATGGCTGCTATAACTATTTTTGCACATCTAGGTCATTTTCCCTTTGTTATGATCTCTTTGGGATATTTCTCATTTGCTTGTTTTTCACAAGACCTCCTAGAGTTTTCAGTTACTAAACAATTTGTTTATTAAGTTTCTTTTATGGAACTAACACTGTGCTAAGTGTTAGTGTTAGAGAGTAAGGGAAAAAACAGTTGCTTCCCTCAATGAGATAATGAAGAAAGAAAACACATAAAAATAAGCTGAAAAGGATGAAAAGGGGGGCTTCAGGGGTAGTGGAAAGGGCACATATCATGTGGGCATAATGATGAAGTCCAGGTGGGAAACAAACTGATGATTGTCTTGGGTGCTTTCCTTAAATGGGGGATATTGAAGGAGCTCTACAGTTTAACTTTATCTTCAAATATAATATTTTATGTTGTTTCTTATAGAAAGTTGAGCTGTGTAAGTTTTATATCAATGAAACTAAAAAGAGGACTTTTGTTTACTTTTTTTTAATTCCAAGCAAGTCTTTCTGAAGAACACCTGTGGTACATATTTAAGCCCCTTAATTTATTATGTATTTTTATTATGAGTGTTCTGCTGCTGGGTCTATGAGTCTTTAACAACATTACACATTTTAAGACCATTTTAGATGGTCATTTTAGTACAAAACCAATAATAGAATAAATAAACAAATATTGTATAAGATTTTGCTTACAAGCAAACTGGGATAAAATAAATCCTAGCTATGTTTCTGAAGAACCAGATGATCATTATCCTTCCATTGCAGATATAAGGCATTTTTCAATAGTCTAAAAATGTCTGTCAAATAAATGAAGTCTCAATTTACTTTCTTTGATTCCCCATTTTGAAAAATAAAAACCAATTTCTTTTTCATAAACTGTCATCACTAAGAACTCATTTTTTAAATTTATTTATTTAATTTATTTAATATATTTAGTTTTCAGCATTGATTTTCACAAGAGTTTGAATTTTGAAATTTCTCCCCATTTCTACCTACCCCCCCATTCCAAAATGGCGTATATTCTGGTTGCCCTGTTCACCAGTCAGCCCTCCCTTCTGTCACCCTGCTCCCCTCCCATCCCATTTTCCCTTCCTTTCTTGTAAGGCAAGATAAATTTCTACTCCCCATTGCCTGTGTATCTTATTTCCTAATTGCATGCAAAAACATTTTTTTGTTTGTTTTTGAACATCTGTTCTTAAAACTTTGAGTTCCAAATTCTCTCCCCTCTTCCCTTCCCACCCACCATCCCTAAGAAGGCAAGCAATTCAACATAGGCCACATGTGTAACATTATGTAAAACCCTTCCACAATACTCACGTTGTGAAAGACTAACTATATTTTGCTCCTTCCTAACCTATCCCCCTTTACTGAATTTTCTCCCATGACCCTGTCCCTTTTTGAAAGTGTTTGTTTTTGATTACCTCCTCCCCCTATCTGCCCTCCCTTCTATCATCCCCCTTTTTTATCTTCTTCCTCCTTCTTTCCTGTGGGGTAAGATACCCAATTGAGTGTGTATGTTATTTCCTCTTCAGGTCAAATCTGATGAGAGGAAGATTCACTCATTCCCTCTCACCTGCCTCCTCTTCCCTTCCTACAGAACTGCTTTTTCATGGCACTTTTAAGGGAGATAATTTACCCCATTCTATCTCTCCCTTTCTCCCTCTCTCAATATATTCCTCTCTCATCCCTTAATTTGATTTTTTTTTAGATATCATCCCTTCATATTCAACTTGCCCTGTGCCCTCTGTCCATATATATATACACACACACATATATATACATAGACACACACACACATGCATATGTATGTGTGTGTGTGTACATATATATATATATATATATATATATATATATATATATATATATATATATATATATTTCCTATTCACCTCTGGTCTTTTCACTGAGAAAGTTTGAAAGTCCTCTACTTTATTGAAAATCCTTATTTTGCTTTGGAGTATGATACTCAGTTTTGCTGGGTAGGTGGTTCTTGGTTTTAATCCTAGCTCCATTGACCTCCAGAATATCATATTCCAAGCCCTTCAATCCCTTAATGTAGAAGTTGCTAGATCTTGTATTGTCCTGATTGTGTTTCCAGAATACTGAAATTGTTTCTTTCTGGCTGCTTGCAGTAATTTCTCCTTGACCTGGGAGCTCTGGAATTTGGTGATGATGTTCCTAGGTGTTTTCTTTTTGGAATCTTTTTTCAGGTGGCAATCATTGGATTCTTTCAATTTCTATTTTACCCTCTGACTCTAGAATATCAAGGAAGTTCTCCTTGATAATTTCTTGCAAGATGATATCTAGGCTCTTTTTTGATCATGGCTTTCAGGTAGTCCAATAATTTTTAAATTATCTCTTCTGAATCTATTTTTCACTATATATTCACTAGAGATTTCCTATGTGAAAGGCAGCTTGTATATAATTGTACATTTATTGTTATACATGTGGATTACTGTATGTTTGTGTAATTTTTTTTATTTTCTGTTTTTTTATGTTTCGTGTTATAGTCATGCAATAGAAATATGACAATTGTTTTGCATACGTGCTACTGCTTGTAATTAAGTTGCATTTTCCATATAAGTCTATTGATAGTATTATTGTTACAGCTAGCTGGCTGTGCCTTATTAGTTTGCCGTGCTTATCACTTTTCATTGATTACATTGTATTGTGGATGTGCTTGTATTTTTGAGGGGGGCATGTGTTATATCTTAAATGTAGTGGGGCAAGATGCCACTAGAATATCCTCCAAGGATATGCTCTGTTTTTTGTATACATCATCTCTACGCTAGTTATACTCAGTATAATTCCATGTCTACTACATATTTGTTTTAATTTTTAATTTGTTTATTTTAAATATTCATTTAAAAAATTGTTCCAAATTCTCCCTCTACTTGCAGATCTTCTCCTACAAATTATATATGTAAGGTTATGCAAAACTTATTGCCATGTTGCAAAAAAAAATTAAAATAAATAAATAAAAAGCAATCTTAGTCTGGTCAGTATCTCCGCCTTAACTTGACCATGATCTCATAAGGATTATATATCAAATGAAAGTTGAACTCAAGTGTTTCTGGCTCTAAGGCCCAAAATACTGCTAAACACAGTCTGAATTAGATTAAAATGCAATGGGAAATGTTAAATAAAATAAATAAGAATGCAATAACGTATATAAATAAATAAAAATGCAAAAACCCTCAGAAAATAGGAATTTGGGATATTCTAATTTCAAATGTATCCTGAAAGGATATACTTCTATTTTAGTTTCACACCACTACACTACAACATGTTGTCCCTCTAAACTATACACATTATGAAATGAAGCTACAATTGTAGGCTAAAAAATTACTTCTTATCAAAATAGGATATAACTGAGATATATAATTAATAAGAAATGGGAAGTCAATTCAATCCAATTAAAATTTTGCTTGTACTCCCTTGCACATTCACATGCTCAAAACCGTGATCCATTTTACTTAGATATTTTATTACATAGCTTCATATTGCTAAGCATTGAAACCATAAGAATTCTGGCCATGAAAAGGAGATTTGACTGCAATTCACATTTAGAGAATAGTAGCTAAAATACATAGTATTGACTGTTTCCCACAAAGAGAGCTTGCTATACTAAACTGAAAAGAGATTTATTACTGGGAAATATTCATTCTTTACTTAAAAGCCTAATTTCCAATTAAAATTGAAGATGCTATTAAATCAATGAAAGAATTATATCCAAGAAGGATCTATGCCAACTATTTGATTTTTTTTAAAATATTAAAATTGTTTGCTTTGTGCCAATTTATATTCAAACCTTTAAGTGTTTTTCTCTTCCTTCTGATATAGATTCTCCCTGGGCATCATGTTTATTTAAAAAAATAAAAGAAAAACAAACAATAACAACAAAAAACTTGAATCGCAAAACATAGAATACAAAATTCCCAATGGTAGCTTATAACTTGGGAAAGGAATGGACATTGAATAGGTTTCAATTTTCACTGAGTAATATTGTACAGAGGAATCCCAAAAAGAAAAAAAAATGCATATAGTTTTGGGAATCTTGGATTGGTATCTAGGCCTGATTCTGCTATTAATGAGCTTAAACACTCTAGATAAGATACTTCAGCTCCTTTAAATACCATTTTGTAATAAAGAAAATGTTGTTTACATGTAGAAGGAATAGAATCAGTGATGTAAGAATACTTCCAAAGTTTTGAAATGCTATAGAAATATTTGTGATGCTATGTATTACTGTGATATGAATGGAGAGGTAATAGATATTCTTGTCCTAAGAGGTCTCTGGATTATTTTAATAATCTCAAGTACCGTTCATAAATCTGCCAGTAATTCTTGAAAGTTTTTCATTAGCAGCCTACAGTGATTATATGGTCAGCTTGATTTGATGATATAATATTTCTGATCTGGATAACTAATACTAAAACATATTAATATTGTCTACCTCTGCTATAGTCCTAATTCAATGCCTTATCATGGTGTGGAGATGACTCTAGGTTCTCCAAGGCTATGACAATGAAGTACAATATTAAGCAGGTTATATTAAGCTAAAAAGTCTTTGAGCATGGTCCTAGCTATAAATGTAAGCAGACATAGCAAACTGAAAGAAGCTTGTCACAGTTAGACTGACCATCAAGTGATGAACTTTTTTGAGTCACAACAGTTAGCAAGTGGGAGCTGCACCATTGGAATCACAGGTCACTTGACGTACTGAAGAATACACTGACATATAATACTATGACACACACAAAAATAGTTACCTATTCTATAATTTAGCCAATTGAATTGAGAACCAATATGGAAAATCTAACCCAACAAAACAATTGAAAAATTGAAAAAAATGGTTTGTTCTAACCTACAGTGTCCATATATCCAGAGTCAATTCTGTTATTGACATAAGAAACTCCTTTAAATGTTATCCGTACACTCCCTTGGTTCTTGTTAATTGCAATGTAGTTTCCATTAATGAGGTTTAGAGGACTTTGATTCCCCATGTACTTAAACCGACCTCATTAAAGCTCAGTGGTACAGGTCAGTGGTAATGAGCATAGCCAGGATATCTTAACCACCTGCAGTTTGAGTTTGTCAGTCAATGACATTTATTGAGCACCTACTGTGTGAAGTAGAGTGAACTAGGAAATCAAAAGGGAAATAGAAGACATCTTAACTACTTTCAACAGGCAAAGTTTTCTGAGAGAAAATGTAAATTCTCTATGAGCTATGGGTAAAGAAAAGATGATATATTCTGACTATATATACATACATCATATATATATATACACACACACATATACACATATGTGTACTGTGTATGTGGATACATATATGTGTCTATGTATATGTGTGTATGTATATATCGCATATATACCAGTGTATATACATACACACATGTGCAGGAGTGCTCTTTTGACTCTGTGCTAGCTTCCTCTAACCACCCAAATTCACACTGGAAGGTTGGAAGTGCTAAAAGATGTTGTCACTCCTCTACAACTCACTCTTGGTATATTAAAGGGAAGCCTTATGAAATGGAAAATGTTCTTGCTACTCAAAACAGTAAGTCCAAAACCAGCTGTGTGTTTCTTATTAACAAAACTGACAATGAATTCCATTAATATTTTTCCCTGAAAAAAAAAAGTATTCCAGTATTTTCTTATTGTATATTACCATAATTTTACCCAGTATTACTACCCAGTCTCCTCCCCACTAGCCATTCCATGTAATAAGTAATAATTTTAAGACAAAAAAGGAGGAAAAAAAGAATAAATATAACTTGATACATTAGTCAACATACAGCCAATAAACATTGATTAAGTACCTTGCTAGTGCCAGGCAATGTGCTAAGCAATGGGGATACAAGAAAACAGTCCATACCTTTACGGAGCTAATGATCTAATCAAGTCAATGAGAAAAGAACTCTGTACAAATTACACATGCACACATACATATATATGTGCATATATATGTATATATATGCATACACACACATATAAATACACTTATGGATATATATACAGAGAGATAGATGCACATGCACATATATATATATATATACATATAAACACATGTGTACACACTTATATACACAGATCATCTATACATATGTATAGATGCATGTATACGTATACACATACACACACACCGCACACAGAAACACACACGCATATATATATATATATATATATATATATACATACATATGATGAATTGAAAAGGGAAGGCACTAGAATTACTAGACTTGGAAAAGCCTTCTGTTTCAACAATCCGGCTAGCAGCTTCTGTGGGGGTGTAAGATCCACAAACAACCAGCACACAGAAAGCTGCCAACACACTGTAAAAGCACAGGTTCTTTTGATCTGCTTTAGTAAGGAAAACAATGTCAAGGGGTTGACAAGCTTACATTAATTCAGCATACAAATATTAGTTCAGGGGAAAAGACCAGCACCCTGAACTTCAGAGCTAAATACAAACAAAGTACGAACATCGACAGACAGACCTTGTCTGATTCAAATCCCAATACATAGTTACCAGAGTTTAACAAAGTCCCAACATCCGGGTTTACAAGGGCCCTTAGCTATAGCTGCCCAGAGTCTCCTCATCGGCACACCAACATGAGTGAGAGCCCTAAACAAATTACAAACATTGACAGACAGACCAAATACAGATTCATAGTTACCAACATCTAGGTTCAGCCTGGGAGCTCATAACGTGGGCTGGCCCAGAGTCACTTGCACCACCACTGCTGTGGCTAAGAGCTCCAAAGAACAGAAAGCCAACCCCTGGTTTTATATCTTTTTCAGGGTCAGGGGTGAGTTACACATGCAGCTCACCCACGTGACCTAGAATCGTCGCAAAAAGGCAACTTGAACCCACATGATCTAAAAGCCTCTGATGTCCCAAACATGTCACTCAAACTCATGTGTAAACTAGGCCCTCCCCTTAGTTAGCCCCACCTTGGGCCCCAGCTTAGTTACCAATCCATACCCACATAGGTTTTACACCTAATAGGGGTTTGGGCCTGGGGCTTAGCACCTAGTAAGACTCAATGAAATACACTGAATTACTCAAAGGAAACAAAAGCCAAACTCTTCAAGGGCACTTGGTTGAACTAAGTGCTAAGAGCCCATTTTGCTTACCAAGACACCTTCTTACAGCAAATGTGAATTTAGTTAGGATTTGAAGGCAGCCAAAAAAGCCAGGAAGCAGAGATGAATTGGGAGAGCATTCCAGACATGGGAGAAAAGCAGTGAAAATGCACAGAGCCAAAAGATGGAGCCTTGTTTGTAAAACAGAAAGGAGGTAAGTGTAACTTGATCAAAGATTATAGGATGAATAAGGTATAAGCAAACTGAAAAGGTATGAAGAGTGGCTAAATTATGAAGGAGTATGAACACTAAATTGAAGATTTTGTATTTGATCCCAGAGGTAACAGAGAGTTATTGGTATTTACTGAGTAGGAAAATTTATGAAAAATCATGAATTTTATGTAGTTGAATGGAGGGTGTTTTGGAGTGTGGAGATAATTGAGGCAGGCAGACCCATCAGAAGAGTCTTACAATATCAGAACAATCATCCAGGCATGAGGTAATGAGGGCCTGCATCAAAATGGTGGCACTGTGGGAGCCAAGATGGCTGCATGAAGGCAGCGTCTTACTGGAGCTCTCTCACAAGGTCTGTCAGATTCCTATAAAAAAGTGAATTTGAGCAGATCTGAGAGAGTCAGAAACTGCGAGCAGTCTGCGTGGGGCAAATTTCCGAGCCGGGAGAGTCTGAAAGGTGGGAGGCACGAAACTGTAGGCTTGGAGAGTGCTTGGTGCGGAGCTGCTCCAGACCCAGGCAGAAGTGGCCGGCCAGGAAATCCACGTGGGAGACGGGCTGGGAGAAAGCTGGGCGCCCGAAACCAGTGGAGATCCCCAGGCCTCCGAACACAGGACGGCAGTCTGTGGAAGCGACGAGAGGCAGCGCAAGGCCACCCATGAAATACCGTCTCCAGAAGTTTGCAGCCCAAACGTATTAAAGGCGGTTTCTTGAGCTTCCGGGAGTTCTTAATGTCCAGGTAAACAGCTCTAATCCCTCCCCTCCCCACCCAGAGAATCCCTCGGGGAAAAAAAAGAACGCTGGAACTGAGGAGAAAGTAGTGGGGCTTCAGTGGTCAAATAGCAGAAGTTCATCAGTCCCATAGGGGCAGAGTCGGCAGGGGTCAATGCCAGGAGCCCAGACATAACCTTGCTCCTCCAGGGGAAGTGCCAGACATCAGCTCAAATAACAAACAGCTGATACCATTGCTGAAAAGCAAGTGCTGAACAGCACCCACAGGGAGTGAGATGCCAGGGAGCCAGACCCCTCTCCCACACCTCAGGAAACTGAAGGTTATAATTCTAGACTCACAACCCCCAGAATAAGAAAGCTGGGACAGAAAGCCCTGAGGCCCACAGATAGAAATTCATTGTAAAGCCAGCAAAAGGCAAACCAACATGAAGAAGAACACAAAAAAACCGAGGACAATAGATTCTTTTTATGGAGACAGGCAGGATCAAAATACAAATATCCAAGAGGAAAGTGACGATACTGTAGATACATCAGATACCTCAAAAGGTAATATGAACTGGTCTCCAGCCAAAAAAGCCCTGCTGGAAGAGCTAAAGGAGGATTTTAAAAACCAAATTAGGGAGCTAAAAGAAAATATGGAAAAAATGGAAAAAAAATTCACTGATGAAATCAAGTCCCTAAAGAATAAGATTGGGGAAAAGGATACGGAGATTCAGAATCTAGAGAGAGAAAAGGACAGCCTGAGAGGCAAAATCAACCAATTGGAAAAGGAGACTCAAAAGCAAAATGTAAACACTAACTCATTAAAAATTAGACTTGAGCAAGTGGAAGCTAACGAATCTATGAGGCAGCAAGAAGTAATAATAACACAAAACGTAAAGAATGAAAAAACAGAAAAAAATGTGAAATATCTGATTGGCAAAAGAACTGACCTGGAAAATAGATCCAGGAGAGACAATTTGAGAGTTATTGGTCTACTGGAAATCCACGATGAAAAAAGGAGCCTTGACAGTATCTTCAAAGAAATTCTCAAAGACAACTGCCCAGAGGTCCTAGAACCAGAGGGCAAAATAGTCATTGAAAGAATTCACCGATCACCCCCTGAAAGAGATCCCAAACTGAAAACACCAGGAAATATTATAGCCAAATTTCAGAGCTATAAACTCAAGGAGAAAATACTGCAAGCAGCCAAAAGGAAGCAATTCAAATATCATGGAACTACAGTCAGGATCACGCAGGATCTCTCAGCTTCCACATTAAAAGACAGGAGAAATTGGAATATGATATTCCAAGGGCAAAGAAGCTGGGACTACAATCAAGGATCAACTACCCAGCAAAACTAAGCATAATTTTCCAGGCAAGGCGATGGACATTCAATGAAATAAGGGAATTCCAGACCTTCCTGATGAAAAGGCCAGAACTCAATGGAAAATTTGATCTCCAAATACAAAACTCAAGAGAGACATAAAAAGGTAACCAGGGGGAAAAACCCCACAAACCTTATTAACCAATAAGGGCAGGATGTTTACATCTTTATGTGGATTATATCATCTTATGTATGTTTTATATATATCTATATATATATATATGTATGTATATGTATATATGTATATATTAACATATATACATACATATATAAGTCATTCTTGTGAATGGTACAGCTATTATGACAAATGAAAGAGATATACATAGGCTGTGAATGCATGTATAAATTAATTGATGTAAAGATATTAAATATAAGTAAGAGATATAAAGGGAGGGGTATGAGGGAAGTGGTAAGGAGGTAGTAGAAAAGGGTCAATTACACCAAATGAAGTTGCACAAAAACATATTATAGTAGAGGGAAAGAAGGGAGGGAGAAAAGCAGTATTTGAGCTTTACTGTCATCTGATCTAGTTCAAGAAGGGAATAACATACTCTGATAAGTATAGAAATCTAACTCGTCCTAGGGGAAGTGGGAGGGTAAGGGGGGAAAAAGGGAGGGGGGGCGGTCAGAAGGGAGAGGAGAAGTAGCAAGTGGGTAACGGTAAGATAAGGGAGGGGAATAAAGAGGGAGGGGTAACTGAGGAAAGCGGCGGTCAAAAGCAAAACTTTGTTGAGGAGGAGAAGGGGAAAGGGAGAAATAAAAGCATAAACAGAGGGAATTAGGATGGAGAAAAAGACACAGATCGAAATCATAACCCTGAATGTGCAGGGGATGAACATTCTCACAAAACAGAAGCAGATAGCAGAATGGATTAAAAACCATAATCCTACAGTATGCTGTTTACAAGAAACGCATTTGAAATAGGGGGATACACATAGGGTTAAGGTAAAAGGCTGGAGTAAAATATATTGTGCCTCAGCTAAAGTTAAAAAAGCAGGTGTAGCAATCCTAATCTCAGACAAAGCAAAAGTAAAGATAGATCTAATTAAAAGAGATAAGGAAAGACATTATATCCTGCTAAAAGGCACCTTAAACAATGAAGAAATTTCATTCCTTAACATATATGCACCAAGTGGTAAGGCACACAAATTCTTAGAGGAGAGGTTAATGCAGTTACAGGAAGAAATAGACAGCAAAACTATAATATTGGGAGACCTCAACCTCCCCCTTTCTGAACTTGATAAATCTAACCTCAAAGTAAATAAGAAAAAAGTTAAGGAGGTAAACAGAATTTTAGAAAAGGCACATATGATTGACCTCTGGAGAAAACTGAATGGGGATAAAAAGGAATATACTTTCTTCTCAAAACTACATGGCACATACTCAAAAATTGACCATGGACTAGGGCATAAAAACCTCACAATCCAGTGCAGAAAAGCAGAAGTAGTCAATGCATCCTTTTTAGATCATGATGCAATAAGAATCATTTTCAATAAAGTACCATGGAAAAATAAGCTAAAAACTAATTGGAAACTAAATAATTTAATTCTAAAGAATGAGTTGGCCAAAGAACAAATCAGAGAAACAATTAATAATTTCAGTCAAGAGAATGACAATAATGAAACAACATACCAAAACTTATGGGATGCAGCAAAAGCAGTTCTTAGGGGAAGTTTTATATCTCTAAAGGCCTACATGAATAAAATAAGGAAAGAGGAGATCAATGATCTGGGCATGCAGCTGAAAAAGCTAGAAAAAGAGCACATTGAAAACCCCCATTTAAATACCAAATTAGAAATACTGAAAATCAAAGGAGAGATGAATAAAATTGAAACCAAGAAAACTATTGAATTAATAAATAAAACAAAGAGCTGGTTTTATGAAGAAAACAATATAATTGATAAACCTTTGGCCAATTTGATTAAAAAAAAGAAAGAAGAAAATCAAATTACCAGTATCAAAAATGAAAAGGGTGAGGTCACCTCTAATGAAGAGGAAATCAAAAAAATAATTTGGAATTATTTTGCTCAACTGTATGCACATAAATTTGACAACCTTAGAGATATGGATGAATATCTACAAAAACATAAACTGCCCAGGCTAACAGAAAAAGAAGTGAAATTTCTTAATAACCCCATATCAGAAAAAGAAATTGAGCATTCCATCAATGAACTCCCTACGAAAAAATCTCCAGGTCCAGATGGTTTTACATGTGAATTCTATCAAACATTTAAAGAACAACTAATTCCAATACTTTGTAGACTAGGTAGAATTTGTAGAATAGGTGAAGAAGGAGTCCTACCAAATTCTTTTTATGACACAAATATGGTACTAATACCCAAACCAGGTAGAGTTAAAACTGAGAAAGAAAATTATAGACCAATTTCTCTAATGAATATTGATGCAAAAACTTTAAATAAAATATTAGCAAAACAATTGCAGCAACTCATTACGAGAATAATACACTATGACCAGGTAGGATTTATTCCAGGAATGCAAGGCTGGTTCAATATTAGGACAACTATTAGCATAATTGACCATATCAACAACAAAACTAGCAGAAACCATATGATCATCTCAATAGACGCAGAAAAAGCCTTTGACAAAGTACAACACCTATTCCTATTAAAAACACTAGAAAGCATAGGAATAAGGGGAACCTTCCTCAAAATTATAAATAGCATCTACCTAAAACCATCGACAAGCATTATTTGCAATGGGGATAAACTAGATGCATTCCCAATAAGATCAGGGGTGAAACAAGAACGTCCATTATCACCCCTATTATTCAATTTGGTACTAGAAACATTAGCTGTAGCAATAAGAGAAGAAAAAGAAATTGAAGGAATTAGAATAGGAAAAGAAGAAACTAAATTATCACTTTTTGCAGATGATATGATGATTTATCTAGAGAATCCTAGAGAATCAAGTAAAAAACTACTTGAAATAATAAACAACTTTAGCAAAGTTGCAGGATATAAAATAAACCCACATAAATCCTCAGCATTCCTATACATTACTGACAAAGCCCAACAGCAAGAGATAGAAAGAGAAATTCCATTCAAAGTTACTGAAGGCACTATAAAATATTTGGGAGTCTATTTGCCAAGACAAACCCAGGGCCTATATGAACATAACTATGAAACACTTTTCAAGCGAATAAAATCAAATCTAAATAGATGGAAAAATATTAGTTGCTCATGGTTAGGCCGAGCTAATATAATAAAAATGACAATTCTACCTAAATTAATCTATCTATTCAGTGCCATACCAATCGAACTACCAAAAAATTATTTTACTGAGCTGGACAAAATAATAACAAAATTCATTTGGAAAAACAAGAGGTCTAGAGTATCTAGGATATTAATGAAAAGACATGCTAGAGAAGGTGGCTTAGCCACACCAGATATTAAACTGTGCTACACAGCAGCAGTCATAAAAACTGCCTGGTACTGGTTAAGAAACAGGGGTGTGGATCAGTGGAATAGGATAGGTACACAAGTAGGAGAAATCAACAAGTTTAGCAATCTACTCTTTGATAAACCCAAAGAGACCAGCTTCTGGGCTAATAATTCACTATTTTCACAAAAACTGTTGGGAAAATTGGAAAATGGTAGGGCAAAAACTGGGCATAGACCAATATCTTACACCATATACCAAAATAAAGTCAAAATAGGTTCATGATTTCGGTGTAAAAGCTGATACTCTAAGTAATTTGGGAAAGCAAGGAATAGTTTACTTATCAGATTTATGGAAAAGTAAAGAATTCTTGACCCAACAAGAGATAGAGAGCATTACAAAATGCAAAATGGATAATTTTGATTATGTCAAATTGAAATGTTTTTGTACAAAAAAAGCCAATGCAACAAGAATTAGGAGGGAAGCAGAAAATTGGGAGAAAATCTTTGCAACTAGTATCTCTGATAAAGGCCTCATCTCTAAAATATACAGGGAGCTAAGTCAAATATATAGGAATACAAGCCATTCCCCAATTGAGAAATGGTCAAAGGATATGAACAGGCAGTTTTCAGAGGAAGAAATTAAAGCTATCTATAGGCATGTGAAAAAATGCTCTGGATCACTACTGGTTAGAGAAATGCAAATCAAAACAACTCTTAGATACCACATCTCTCCTGTCAGATTGGCTAAAATAACAAAACAGGAAAATGATAAATGCTGGAAAGGATGTGGGGAAATTGGAACATTGTTGCATTGCTGGTTGAGTTGTGAACTGATCCAGCCATTTTGGATAGCAGTTTGGAACTATGCCCAAAGGACTATAGATATGTTCATACTCTTTGACCCAGCAATACCACTTCTAGGGTTGTATCCCAAAGAAATCACACAAGCGGGAAAAGGACCCATATGTACAAGGATATTTATAGCAGCTCTTTTTGTGGTAGCCAAGAATTGGAAATCAAAGGGATGCCCATCAATTGGGGAATGGCTGAACAAGCTGTGGTATATGAAGGTGATGGAATACTACTGTGCCATAAGAAACGGGGATGATGCTGACTTCGTAACAACCTGGAAAAACCTACACGACATAATGCTGAATGAGCGGAGCAGAGCCAGGAGAACGTTGTGCACAGCCACAGATATATGGATTCCATGAGGACCAACCCTGACATACTTCGCTCTTCTCAGAAACCTAAGGGGCAAGGACAACTCCAGGGGACTCAAGATGGAGAATGCTATCTTCATCCAGAGAAAGAACTGTGAAGTTTGAATACAGATCGAGGTGCACTACATGCTCGCCTTTTTTGCTTCTCTTTTGTTTTTGTTTTTGGGTTGGTTTTTTTTTTTGGTTCTGTTTCTTCTTTCTCATGATTCATTCCATTGGTCAAAATTCTTCTCCACAACTTGACTAGTGCATAAATTAATTCAATGTGAAGTTATACATGACAGTTATATGAGATTCCATGCCGTCTTGGGGAGGGAGGGGTGAGGGAGGGGAGAAAATCTGGAACTCAAAACTATGTAGAACCGTGTGTGGTAAACTAAAAATAAATAAAGAAATTTTAAAAAAAATTTAAAAAAAATATAAAAAAATGATGGCAGTGTCAGGGAGAAGAGACCCTGATGAAGAGATGTTGCGAAGGTGAAATCAACCGACATTGACAACAGAATAGATATAGTGGTTGAGAGACCATGAGGAATTGAGAATTATGACAACAAGTTTGTGAACATTATTGATTAGGAGGAGGTGATACCCTCTACAATATTAAGGAATTATTATTAATGATTTGGAACATATTTTGAGATGGTTCTTAAAAAGTTGCAATTATTCTTATGTAAACTATTCATATCCCTTTACCACTTATCTATTTATTAGTGAGTAGATTTTAGTAATATACAAATATACACATGCATGTATGATATGTATAGATAGGTATATGTTATATATTCACATATATATGAATACATTATATGTATGCATTTCTGTGTGTGTCATGTGTGTATGCTGCATTGTTTTTTAGGATATATCTATATATATATACATATATATGTGTGTGTGTAGATAGATGCATATCTACACACATGTGTATGTGCATACATATGTATAACATGCATGTTACTTGTTTGTGAAACTTAAATGCCCAACTCTTACTGAATAAATTTGATACCAAGATTTTTTTCAACCATCTCCCTTTTATCCAGGATGCATTATTTTTTGTGGAAAAGTTTTTCACTTTCATGTAATGAAATTTATCTATTTTATCTCCTGTAATTGCCTCTCTTCCTTATTTGGTTAAGAATTAATCTCTTATACATAATTGTGAGAGATGATCCGCTATTCCTATTTTTCATTTTATGATTTTTAATATTAATTTAACCTATTTATTCAATAAATAATCATTTATTAAGATCCTAAGATCCTTTCCTACCCATTCTATAGGGCTCAGGTGAGGCCAGTTAAGAGAGGCAGGCCCATACCTTTGTGATGCCAATCAGTGATTGAAGATCTTTCCCACCCTCTTTTGCTGATTGGGTGTGAGGCCCTAGGGCCCTAAAAAGAACATAAGCACCCAGAAGGTAGCCATTGAGAACTGAGAATTCAAAAGTCAGAAGAGAAGCCAGACTTCAGAATTCAGCCCAAGGAGAACTCTGAGGCCACAGAGCTGCAGAAGTGAGTGCTGAGAGGAGAGTAGTGGAGACCAGAGAGCTGCAGACCAGAGGACTGAGGGGGGAGAGGACAGGCAAGCAAACAGTTAGCATTCCTGAGTGATTGTTTATGGGAAGGCCCTAGTTGCAGGGGTTGGGGGAGGGGGGGCAGGTTACAGGATGACTTGGCTCTTTGCTGTAATACTGTGTTTTAATCTCCTTGTTGCTAAATTGAGGTGGGCTTCCTGGTTCTGGAATACAACTATTGCTGTATTGAATTTGAATTACTGGTTCTGGGATTAGATTCTTTCGTGCCTAAATAAATGTTATACTTCCTCTGCTTTCTACCTAGAGAGTTTTTCATACTTTGCGATTCTGAACCATACAGGCATGTTTGTGGTCATAGTGGAGGCCATGAATCTTGCCTTACTAATACAGATAAGCACAGAAATGGTAATTAGACCCATAGGAGATAAGGATATCACCGAGTGAAGTAGTGTAGAGGAAGAAGAAAAGAAGGTCCAGGACAGAACTCTGGGGGACACCTAGAGTTAGGCAGCATATACTGGAGAAAGATCTAGTGAAGGAGACAGAGAAAGAGAAGTCAGATAGGTAGAAGGAAAAGCAGGAGAGAATGGTGTCCCAAAAATATACAGAGAAGAATGTGTCAAGGAGGAGATAGAGATCAACCATGTCAAAAGACTGCAGAGATTGATGATTGATAAAAGGCCATTGGATTTGGCAGCTTTGTAACTTTTGAGAGAGTAGTTTCAATGGAATGATAATACTGGGAGCTAGATTTTAAATGGTTAAGAGGAAAGTGAGTGGAGAGAATGTGGAGGCACCTATTATAGAAAGACTTCTTGAGGAGTTTAGCTATAAAGTTCAAGAGAGTATTAGTGCTTTATTGTTGTTGTTTTCATGTCCAACTCTTGAAGACCCCATTTGTGGGTTTTCATGGCAATGATAATGGTATGGTTTGCCATTTCCTTCTCCAGCTCATCCTGAAGATGAGGAAACTGAGATAAACAAGGTTAAGTGACTTGCCCAGATTCATACATCTAGTAAGTATCTGAAGCTAGAATTGAGTTCAAGTCTTTCTGACTCCAGGCCTAGCACTCTATCCACTGTTTCGTCTAACTGCATCAAAAGAGTTATAGGAATATAGTTAGCAGGGATGGAAGGATCAAATACATCTGTTTTGTTTAGTTTTTTTGGTTTTTTCTGCCAAGATGGGATATGTACATGTTTATAGGCAGTAGAAAGTGATGCAGTAGAGAGGGAGAAACTGAAAATAAATGCAAGAGTGGAGATAAAAGAAGTGCAATCTTTTGTACTAGCTGGGATGGAATTTCTTGTTTTTCCTGTGTATTTTAAGAGTACCCATGACATCATGATGTTGGGGTCAGGGTATAACATGTTAAGATGTGGAATAATATCACTTAAACCAGTAGAGTGAGGAGCTGGGTGATTAGGGTATTTGAGGGAGAATCAATATATATGTTGAAGTCCCCTAATATGAGGGCAGGAGTTGGGAAAGAGAAAAATCATAAGCCAAGTATCCAACTCATTGAGGAAGGGAAGAAAATGACCTGGGAGTCTCTAGTTAACAACCTCCAGGATTTTGATTGGATGATAGATATGAGTGCTTTAAGTCTCAAAAAGAAGCAAGGTTACTGAGTGGTGGAGGAAATGGGAAAACCTGAAAGTTCTAATGCGTAGCAAGGATTATTCAAACCCTGCTACCTCAACTAGTGATCCAAGGATAATGGAAAGGCTGGCCAAAGAGGCTGTGTCATTAGGGGAAAGCCAGATTTCAGTAAGAGCTAGTAGACAGTAGTAATGGGAAGGGATATATTTAAGATGAAAGGAAGTTGGTTGCTTATGGTCCCAATTTCTAGCCAGTTGTTTTGAATTGCTCTCTATTTGTCTACTTTAAAAATGCCGGTTCTACTCTGAGCATATATTGAAAAAAAAGGCAGTTGGTATCTTAGTGTCTTTTTCGCCTATCTTCTGCGTATTTTCCAGCAATTTAATTTAATTGATTTTTCAAAACCTTGATGTGAAGCCAAAAAAAGAAGAAATACTTACCCTCATAGTAAAAAAGAAACTTTTTTAGGATCAAGAGAATAGGCTTTTCTTAACTATGCAAAGAAATAAATGTAACTTTCTTTACACCTTTTTCCACATACCAAACCAGTTGTAGGTACTACCTCTCCTGGAGGAATCTAAGACCTGTTGAAAAGCAGTTGCTTTTCACAGTTTTCTTGACCTTGTTTCTTCAACTGTATCATCTCTGTTGTATCCCACACCAGCAGAAGGATACATCTTAGCATAATAAATTATTATCAGTGTCAGCCACTATGGGAAAGAAAAGAAATGCCTAGCAGATTGCTTTCATTTAGAGAAAAAAAAATTTCTGAGGGAAATGTGTTGCTGACTCTAAATTTCTCTAGACTTGATCCATTGAGTCTGTTCTTGGTAGAAAGCCTTTCCATGTAAACATATTATTTTGTTTCCATTGATTTTCTGAACTGGAAGGCTCTCAATTCCATGAATAGCTATCTTACTCTATTATTATATTCTTTTCATTAGACGTGCCTCATCACAGGCACATTTTCCCAAAATCGGTATGTGCTTGTATATCCATGTTTTCCATTGAGACAATCCTGGTAGTCAACCAAAAACTAAATAGCTCTATATTTTCCCTCCTTCAGCAATGATATATTAGTATCTGTCATCAAAATTATAAAAATGAAGATATATGATTAAAGAAATTTCTTCTATAGGCAGGTTCAAAATTAGGCTTGAAGAACTGATAGCATAGAAGTGACTCCTTGCCAGAGTGTCGTGACAGTGTAGGGTTAGAATGCCATATTGTTGAAGGGTGTTGAAAACTTTTCCACAAATATTCCAAACAAAAGTAATTTGAATTTATTTTTTTAAATTAAGTGCTAACTTATGAATCTATATATAAGCTGAGATCATAGAGTCAGGTAATGAAATAAAAAGTGATGAGTACGATAACTGTTCAGTAGTTTGGAAATGTTGGAATTCTAAGAAATAAATAAGGATAAATTACCCTTATCAATGTAGTTGATTTTTTTTTTTCATTTTGTCAACACATTCTATCTAAGTACGTGAAAAAACTCATAAGTGCAAATCTCATGACTGTGTATATCTGTGCCAGAGAATCATATTACCAATGAAATGCAAAAGCATAGAATTAAAATTGGGCTATGAAAAATTAAAAGTCCTCCATTTCCTGTCCAATAAATTATCAGTAAACATTTGATGAATTATATACCAAAGCTTTACTAAATTTGTTTTATGTTTCAGTGACTGTAATTTTTCAAGTACCTACGTAACAGATTTTAAAATATGGAGGTGAACAAGGGACAAAATATATAAGATTAATTCACTTGAAAAATTTTAAAAGTGGAGTAGGTTCCTTCTCTATCCTCTTGACTTTTTCTTTGTTTTACATATGGGCATATAGACTTTTAATATATTCCCACAGAATATTTTTCCTGTCAGGAGGAGCACAGAAACTTTCTTGGTTTTAAGAGATTACTCTTTTTCTCTATTTACAATTGAGAACTAGAATTCAGGTGGGGGACCTCAGCTATTAGCTCATTGCTCCCACTTATGAAATGAGTGGGGTCACTGTTGAATGACTTAGAGAAAAAGCCTGTTTTCAATAGTTTCCACAATGTCTCTGTGTGTCTCGACTTTTCAAGTTAATTTTGAACATTCTTCCTTATGGCACCCTTTATTCTAACTACAATTTTGAACTTTAGACATATCTTTGGCTATATCTTTGATAACATATACACATAGATGTCTCTGTGTGTGTATAGATGTGTATGAATACATGTATACATGTGTGAATATATATGCAGACATTTATGTGTGTATACATGTGCAAGTATGTATATACTGGCTTGATACCCAACTAGACCCACTCTATATCTGATAGTTTTGTCCTTATTGGAGTTATCGGTATACTTACGCTCATTAAAGATCTCCATCTTTTCATCTTCCTGACGCTAGAACATTTTTTTCTTCTCACAGAGTAGTTCCAAATGTTGAATATGTCATACTACAATTGTTTTTGTTTCTCATCTTTGCTAAGTACTCTAGATATAAATAAATGTAAAAACAAAGAATCTTCCTCTCCTATTCTCATCTTTCCTATTTCTTCTGTCCTCCCAGTCAATTGGGCTCTTGTAAACCTGTCATCAGTGTCAGCCTCAGCTTTGCCTTCAAATTCACCTCACATAACCGCTATGTTTTCAAATCTTATTTTTTTTACCTACACAGCATCTCTCTTATAAGTTTCCTTCTCTTTACTCACAGAGCCACAATATTGTACAGACCCTTAAAGCCTCTCAATAAAAAAAATGCTTTCAAAGCCTTCTAATTAGTCTCTTTACCTAAAGTTACATCCTGTTCAGTCAGTCAAGAAGCATTTATGAAGTGCTTACTATGTGTCAGGAATTGTGTTTACTGCAGGGGATCAAAAAAAAGGCTGAAACATGGTCCCTGCCCTCAAGGAACTCACATATTTATGGAGGAGAAAGTATGTGAAGAGTGTATATACAAATAGTATACAGTATAAATAAAAAAGCAATTTTAGAGGAAAGGAATTAGCAGTGAGGGCTTGGGTTAGGAGAGGAGGAGGACTGAGAAAAGCCTCTAGCAGAAGATATTTGAGCTGAATTATGAAGGAAGTCACAAAAACCAGGTTGAAGAGCTGAGGAGAAAGAACTTTCTGAGCATGGGACACAGCCAGTTAAAAGGGATGATGGGATTTCAGGGGCAAAGAGCCTAAAAGAGGCGATTTCAGTGAATACTTGTAAGGGGATAAAGTATAAGGAGTCTGGAAAGGCAGGTAGGGGTAAGGTTGTAAAGGCATTAAAATTTTAACAAAATAGTTTTAATTGATCATAGAAAAAATTGGGAACCACTGCTATTTTGTTTGTTTTTAGTATGGAAGTAGAAAACATGATTAGATGGGAATTTTAGGAAAATCACTATGGTAGCTGAGGTAAGGATAGATCGGAATGGGATGATACCAGAGGCAAAAACAGCCAAAAGATTATTATGATAATCCATACAAGATGGTGAAAGCCTATACCAATTTGCTAGCTGATTGAGGGTGGGGCATAGAAAAGGATACACACACACACACACACACACACAGAGTTATATTTATATTTGTGCACGCAGTTGTACATGTTTATATGTATACACACATATAGTTTTGAAGATAGGAGTTAAAAAACTTGAGGACTTATTGGCAATGTAATATATGGTGAGTGTGAATGAGGAATCAAATACTACACTGAGGTAGCAAGTTTGGACTAGGAGGGTGAATGGTATATTTGACACTAATAGGGAAGTTGATAATGGGAATATCTTGAAGGACAAATAATGAGTCAGTATCAAAAAAAGTTGAGTTTGAGATGTCTACAAAGCATCTAGTTCAAGATGTCTTAATCAGGGGTGGGGAACCTGTGCTCTTGAGGCCATATGTGGCTTTCTATTTCCTCAGGTTTGGCCCTTTGACTGAGTGCAAACTTCACAGAGTAAGTCCCCTTAATATAAGGATTTGTTCTGTAAAACAAGGACTCAGTCAAAAGGCTGAACCCAAGGACCTAGAAGGTCACATGTGGCCTTGATAGTGCAAGTTCCCTACCCCTGTCCTAAATGGTGGTGCTAGATTGGAGCTCAAGAGAAAGGATTTATATGAATACACACTCACACAGACACACACAGACACACACACGAGTCACCCTCATAGTGAGGACTATTGAACCCATGGGAGCTAATAGATACAGGGAGAGATGACAGGAACAAGTATTTATGAGGTATCTACTATGTGTAAACACTTTTACAAATATGATCTAATTTTATCCCAAGAACATCATTGTGAAGTAGTTACTATTATTATCCCCATTTTACATTGAGGAAACCATGGCAGACAGAGGTTAAGTAACTTACCCGGAGCCACATAGCTAGTATCTGAGGCTGGATTTGAGCTCAGATCTTCGTGATTCCAGCCTCAGATCTCTATCCACGATACCATCTAATTACCTAGTCCTCTCTTCTCCTTCTAAAATATAAAGATAGAGCTACTGAGCACAGCAGAAGCCTTTCTTTCTCCATAGCGGTTAGCTAGAGCCCCTGACTCCCCAGCAACCATGTTGAAGGGACCCACAGTTGGCATTGATCTTGGCACCACTTACTGGTGGGAGACTGTGGGAGTCTTCCAACATGGGAAAGTGGAGATCACCAACACAGAATGTTTAATTGGTGATGCTGCAAAGAATCAAGTTTCAATAAACGCCACCAATACAGTTTTTGATGCCAAACTTCTGATTTGTTACAGATTTGATGATGCAGTTATACAGTCAGACATGAATCAATGGCCTTTTTCAGTGGTGAATGACACAGGCAGGTCTAGGGTCCAAGTGGAATATAAAGGAGAGACCCAATTTTCGATCCAGAAGAAGTATCTTCCATGGTATTGACCGAGGTGAAAGAAATTGCTGATGCTTACATTGGGAAGACTGTCACAAATGCTATGGTCACAGTAATAGCCTATTTCAATGATTCCCAATGACAGGCTGGAACCAAGGCTGGTCTCAATGTGCTCCAAACCATCAGTGAGCCAACTGCTGCTGCTATTGCTTATGGCTTGGAGAAAAATGTTGGTGCTGAGAGAAATGTGTTGATCTTTGACCTTGGGGTGGTATTTTTGATGTCTCCATTCTTACCATTGAAGATGGTATCTTTGAGGTCAAGTCAACAACTGGGAATACCCACTTGGGTGGGGAGGACTTTGACAACCAAATGGTCAACCATTTTGTTGCCAATTTCAAGCAAAAGCACAAGAAGGACATCAGTGAGAACAGGAGGGCTGTTCGCTCTTTTCACACCACTTGTGAACTTTCAAAGCATGTCCTCTCTTCTAGCACCCAGGCCAGTATTGAGATCGACTACCTCTATGAAGGTATCAACTTCTATATATCAATCACTTGAACCCATTTCAAAGAGCTGAATGCCAGTCTCTTCCATGGCACACTGGACACTGTGGACAAGGCCTTAAGAGATGTCAAGCTAGATAAATCACAGATTCATGACATCTTCCTGGTGGGTGGTTCCACTCAAATCCCCAAATCCAGAAGCTTCTGCAAGACTTCTTCAATAGCAAGGAGATCAACAAGAGTATCAATCCCAAAGAGGCTGTTGCTTATGTTGCAGTTGTCCAGGCTGCCATTTTGTCTGGAGATAAATCTGAGAATGTGCAGGACTTGCTGCTGTTGGATATCACTCCTCTTTCCCTTGTAATTGAAACTGCTGGTGGAGTTATGAGAGTTCTAATCAAATGTAACACCACCATCCCCACCAAGCAGACACAGACATTTACTACCTATTTGGACAACCATCCTGGTGTGCTTATTCAGATTTATGAAGGTGAGAGAGGAATGACAAAGGATAACAACTTGATTGGCAAATTTGAGCTCATAGGAATCCCCCCAGCACCCAGAGGTATTCTTCAGATTGAAGTAACATTTGACATTGATGCAAATGGTGTCCTCAATTTTTCTGCTGTGGTTAAGAGCACAGGGAAGGAGAATAAGGTCACCATCACCAATGACAAAGGATGTCTGAGCAAAGAAGACATTGAGTGTACGGTCCAGGAGGCTGAGGAAAAATAAGGTTGAAGATGAGAAGCAGAGAGACAAGGTGTCTTCCAAGAATTCCCTTGAATCTTATGCTTTCAATATGAAGGCTACTATAGAGGATGAAAAACTGCAAGGCAAAACTGGTAGTGAAGATAAACAGGAGATCCTTGAGAAATGTAATGAAATAACCAACTGGCGGGATAAGAACCAGAAGGAAGAATTTGAGCATCAGCAGAAAGAATTGGAGGTCTGCAACCCCATCATTGCTAAGCTGTACAAGAGGCATGCCTGGTGGGTTCCCAGGGGGTGGAGCAGCCCCTTCTGGAGGTGCCTCTTCTGCACCCACCATTGAAGAGGTCAACTAAGTGCACCAGAAGAGAGAGCATGCCACACAGCTTTCCAAAAATTGAAGGACTCAAATTTGTAGCCAAGGCAGTAATGGTTTAAAAGTAACACTTAAGCTACTGTGTAAATCTGAGCATTCTGAATACTTGAATGTGTTTGGAGGGAGAGAAGTGAACAACATTGCTCTTTATCAGTACTGTACACTAGGGGAAATGCAATTCTTGCCCTGGAGAGTAAAATCTATTTAAAATTGGCAAAAAAAGTATATAGAGAGAAAAGTGTACAGAAAAGAAGCTTGGAGAATATCCATGGATAGTGAGTGTGACCTGGATGAATATTGTCCAAAAAAGAAAGAGGAGCAGATAGGTCAAAAAACAACCGAGAGAGAGAGAGAGAGGTTGCATTAAGGCCTAGAGAGGAGAGAGTAACTAGTTAATGAGGGGAATCAACAGTGTAAAGACAGCCAAAGGGTCAAGTAGTACGAGGATTATGAAAAGGCCAATATATTCAGCAGATATTATCAGTAAGCTTATAGTGATCAGTTTCAATTTGCTGCAGTGGTCAGAAGCCAAATTATTGAGGTTTTAGAATCAAGCAAAAGAAGAGGGAGTAGAGATACCAAATTGTAGCTGAATTCCTGAAGGTTGATGATGTTCCATTTTTAGTCATGTCCAATTTTTCATAACTCAATATGTGGTTTGCTTTGCAAAAATACTGGAGGGTTTTACCATTTCTTTCTCCAGCTCAGGCCTTCACCTGAGGCAAACAGTATTAAATTGCTTTCACATAGTAAGCATCTGATGCCAGATTTGAACTTGGGGAGATGAGCTTTGCTGACTCCAGGCCCAGTACTCTACCCACCACACCACCTAGCTGCCCTGTACCTAAAGGAATTTATCAAAAAAATGGCTTGAGAAATATAAAAATATAACAGAGTTTGTTGGATCAAGTGAGTGATTTTAAGTATGGGAATGGTAAGCCCATGTTGATGGGCATTAGAAAGCAGGTCAGTTGACAGGGAGAAATTGAACATTAGTGACAGAATGGGGATTATGGGGAAGGTAATGTGCTGGAAAAGATGATAAGAACATGATAGGATCAAAAATTCATGTAGAGAAGTTGGTCTTGAAAAGGAGAAAGGGAACCATTTTATGATAGGGTAGAAGGAGGAGACTATGAGTTATTTAATTGAAGTGAGATGAGGAAGAGAGAAGAAGAGGGAACTCTCAGCAAATGGTCTCCTTTTTTGTTTGTTTTATTTTGTTTTCTTTTTAATATGAACCAAGGTCCTCAGATAGAAGTGTGGGAGTTGGGGCTGCTATGAGAAGCTTCAGGAGGGATAAGAAGGTTTAGAAGACTACAAGAATTGCCTGGCTACAGTGAGAATCCCGTTCGATTCTGTAACATAAATTTGTAGTGAACTCATTGAACATAATTATTTGGTTCTCCTCATTTTAATTCATCCTCCACTCAACTATCAAACTGTCTTCCTAAAATGCAGGCCTGACCATGTCACGCCCTGTAAGAGAAGGACTCAAGAAACTCCAGTATCTCCCTATTACCTCAAGCATCAAATATAAAGTCCCCCATTTGACATTTAAAAGCTTCTTTAATCTCTCCTCATCCTACCTTTCCAGGTTTGTACTTATTTCACTCTAAGCAATCTACAATGTATCTCCACTGACCTGCTTAAAGCCTGTCATGCAAACATCCAGTTTCCAGGCATTTTTATTGACTATCCCATATGCCTTGTAGTATCTTCTTCCTGCCAGGAAATGGGGGAGAGGAAAGAGGGGTCCCTCTAAGATGTAAGAAATAGTGGAAACAAACACATGTAGAAGAAATACAGGAGAACAAGTCAGATTATTATGATTGGAGTGTTATATTCTGCTATAAGGGCTGACATACTGTATTCCTATTTTTCAAGTTTCTCATTGGTATATGTTACAGCCTATTCACAGCTCTAGTGCCTTCAGTGTGGTATTGATTTTTAATTCTTCAGAATCTGTTACATTCCATATCTCAGTAACTTACAGCAACCTTGGCAGAATGCCAGTATTAAAAAGGTTAACAAGCATTTGGACTTTTTTTAAAGGCAGAAGTATAAAAGATGATTAAGCCTAGCTTTCCTAAGAAATTCACTAGAATATGTTTGTGTGTACACATATAAATATACATACAAATATGAGTGTATATACTCTATATGTGGATGGATTTGAAATGGTGCCATGTAGAACAATAAACTATAAAATCACAGCAGATTACCAGTGATCACTAAGTTCCTCCAAGCCAATCCATAACTGTAAAAGAAAATACCAAGAAGCCTATAGGTGGTGTTGTTGTGGGTGTCCCAGCATACCCTGAAACCAATTAAATCTTAAGCCTATCTTTCCTAGTAGGTCAATGTAAAAGGAGATGCAGAATAATCCAAGGGATGCTGGAAGCACATGCATGACTTGGGCCCTCCAAGATGCCTGAATCTAGCATAATTCCAGATATTATTAAAGCCAAAACAGAGGACAAAACAAGCTCCTGGTATGTGACTACTCAATGAAACTAAGACAGGGGCAGAGATGACTAGAAAAGGGGAAGAATGGCTTAAGGGGTAGAAATAAAAGTACAATCTCTAATACTCAATGGCCAGACCTAGGTATCATGAAGAACAAGATAAGGCAGAGGTGTACTGGGTCTTTCTAGGAGGTCTAAAACCAGTTCGGTTTCTAATATGTCATATATGCCTATCAGGGCCACAAATGGGCACAAAACCAAATGCTGGTAGGTGATTGCAAATACTCATGCAAGGTCACTAGGAAAGGAAGACAGATACCAAGCTTCTAGTCAAACTTCCCATCACAAGGTTGGGTTTTCAAAGAACTAAAGGCTAACAAGATATAATAACAATAAATCCATTCTCAGAACTGCAGTAAGACAGCATCAGCAGTATGCAAATAACAGAATTATAGAGAAAGAACTTGCCACCCCATTAAAAAGTCCAACAGGGATGAGAATCTCACCATGGCACAAGGATGGAGGCTAGAGGGACAGCTAGGTGGTGCGATCAGTTGAGCACCAGCCCTGGAGTCAGGAGGACCTGAGTTCATATCCATCCTCAGACATCTGACACAATTACTAGCTGTATGACCATAGGCAAGTCACTTAACTTCAATTGCCCTGCCTTCCTTCTTCCAAAAAAAAATATGGAGGCTAGAGATAAATGCATATATAAAATAAAACAAAACAATAACAACCCTGAGTTTTATGAAGAAATAGACATCATAGCTTAAGAGAAGCCCAAAATATAAACTCAAAAAAATAACCCTATAACTGAATGATATGACCACCAGAATCCCATAAATTAGTAGAAGCGATAAATGAAATTAGAGATTTTGAAGGGGAAAAAATCAGAAAAATAAATACCTTACTGTTAAAAGCTAGGAAATAGGATATGCTTAATTTCTTTTCTGAAAGAAAAAAAAATGAAATAATGGAACAAAATGAACACAGTAATCCAATGAGACAACAAGAAATAGCAGAACAAAAGGAATTATTAGAAAAACTACATAAACTATCTACAATAAAAAATTTAATCTGAAAAAGATCTTGAAAAGAGAGAATTTAAGAAAAATAGGAGTCCATGAATAAATAACCAAGCAAAAACAAACCTGGAAAACATAGTTTAAGAAATCATAACATTTTAAAAATCACTTCAAGAAAGAAAATAAAGAAAATCCAGTGATCATCTGGAATAAAAAAAAAATTAAAAATACCCAGGGATATCACAGTCAAAATTTAGAACTTCCAGGAAAATAAAATTGTAAAGTATGGGAAATATGTCAATTATCAAGGAAACATAAATATCACACATGATTATTTTGTAAATGAAATATAAGAAAGGAAACACTGACATATGATACGGTAAGAAAAAATGAACAAAAACAATTAAACCAAGAAAAAGTTATCTTACCAAGTGGAGTATTATCTGGTAGAAAATGAAAATGAAACTTCAGTGAGTACAATGGAGAATTTTGTATCTTTTTTATGAAAAAAACAGAGAGGTTTATGGAAATTTTGAATCTCAAACAAAGTAGACAAGTGAAACCTAAGAGTATAAATGCATTTTGTCAATTGTCAGGAAAGATGATAAGTAAGTGTTTATTTTCTAATAAAAGGAGAAGAAGCAATTATCCCCTGCAATTCCCACTTTCTTCAAAAGTCACAAAAGAACTAAAGAAGGCCAAATTTAAGATCTGGGTTTTGTTTTACTCTGTTTTTGTTGGTTTTAAGAGAAGAGTGAAAAGTTTAGTGAAACAGAATAAATTATGGAAAGAATGAGAAAGGGGAGAAAATTACTATTTCTTACAAGTGGATTGTGCCAAAAGAAGAATACATAAACATGGAAGAAAGATTGAGAGAGTGGGTATCTATGTCCCTCACTTTCTTCTGAATCAAGTAAAGGAAATTTGAACACACAAACATTAACATATATCTTTTGGTGTAGATGTACATTAAATTCAATAGAGAAATATGTGGAGTGAAGAAGAGCGGAAATGGGATTTAAGAAGGACAACAGATTTGGTGAGAGGTTGCTTGGAAATAAAATAATCATCCACTAGAGTGAACAAATAGAAATAAGAGATTAAAAGTAGAGAAAAAATGTAAGAAACAGTGATTTTGCCCTGTACTCAGTGATGAAAGGATTGGCAGAGAAATAAGATCAAACCATTTCAATTATATGTAATTAGACTTGATTTTCTTCCCTTTCTTTCTTTGTAATAAACAGAGTATGGCTAGGGGAAAGGATAGAAAAAAAAATCAGATAGTATAGTACATGGAAAATAAAATTATTAAAAATAGAAGTGTGTATAAGATGAACTCACTCATAACACTTAGATTATTAGAATGTATTATGATATAGAATTCAACATTTTTTAAATAAGAAAAATATTTGGAACAGAAAGATTTAAATAAAGTTAAAGTGACGAGCTATAGATAGAATTTATTATACCTTGGGTGAGTCCCAAAACAACAGTGATAGGAATCTTGCTCTCAGACATAGTGGTAGTCGAAACAGAAATGGTTAAATGAAATAAACAAGGTAAATATGTCATACTTAAAGATCCTGTAGATAATGAAATAATATAAACACTTAATATATACACATAAGCTGGTACAGCATATAAATAATTGAAAGAGCATTAATTCAACTCCTAGGAGAAATAGAGAGCAAAATTAAAATACTTAGGGAAATTAAGTCTTTCCTGACTGTGACAAATCTAAAAGAAAAGGAAGGGTGGGAGGGAGGAAGCAAGGAAGGGAGGGAGGGACAGAGGAAAAAATGAAGGAAGGAAGGAGAGAGGGATGGAGGGAAAGAAAGATGGATATAAATTTGAATTTAATTTTTTTTTAAATTGGATGTAATACAACTGGTGAGTTCTGAATGATGAGAACAATGTGTGTATACATACATGAATGCATGTAGTCATACATATATGGAATATGTGTATATGTAAATATTTTACATATACATTTGTCTATATATTTTTTAAAAATATATTTATATTTACATATAAATATGTTTATATATATGAATGTGTTTATATTCATATTTATAAAAATTTGTATATGTAAATATATACACATGCGCAAACATATTTGTTTGTTTGTTTATTCCTGAGATTTAAAAGGCAACTTTACCAAAAAATTTACATTAAAGTAAGCAAAAAATCCAATTAAAATGCAGAAAATCAGAAATATTTAAAATATTGGTATTTATAAAAATCCAGTAAAATATAATTCATGAAGGAGTCAACATAAGTGAAGATGAAATTGTATAATTCTAAATATTTCTTAGGGTCAAAAAATAAGCAATAAAACACACAATTTTATCGAATAAAATTATACTGAGTTAAGATATAAAAACTTTTGAGATGCTGCCAAAAGATTCATCAAGCGTGCCCCAAATTATTTCTGCTTCTTCCTCAGTAAACAGCTATGCCTAATTATAGATTGAATTCCAGAATGCTGATAATTGACTATACACTGAGTCTAACATATATCCTAGACATAGGCAAATGTATACTTCCTTGCATTAATCTTGACTAAAAAGACACTTGATGGAACTGAGCCAAGTATCATCAGTTAGCTCTGACTGCTGGGTGAGTTAGCGACATTTCACAGTAAAAACCACACCCCCTAGTAAACCCCCCCCCCCCAAGTGGGCTATTTCCTAGAGAATTCTGGGTAATACACCTGCATGGTAAATACTAAATGTGCATGTTCCTTTAAGAACTAACTATTCCTTAACCACAGCTTAACACACTCTAATCCCACCCCAAACACCTAACTGACATGTTTCCCCCCCTTAACTCCCTAAAATCTTCTATAAAAATTCCCTCTGCACCCCTCTATGGTTGCAGGTTCTCTAAGAAAGCTTGCCCACTGTAAAGCATAATAAATCTTTGCCAACTTGACTTAAAAATTGCTTGAGTCTGTGTGTTGGCAAGCAAAAGGGCTCTTAGCACTTAGTTCTAACAAGAACCCTTGAAGAGTTTGGCTGTTGTTTCCTTTGAGTAATTCAGTGTATTTCATTGAGTCTTACTAGGTGCTAAGGACCAGGCCCAAACCCCTATTAGGTACTAAGCCAATGTGGGTATGAAGCTCCCACGATCCTAAGGGGAGGGCCTAGTTTACACATGAGTTTGAGTGACATGTCTGGGACAGCAGGGGCTTTTAGACCACATGGGTTTAAGTCACCTCTTTGTGATGATTCTAGGTCACATGGGTGAGTCACATGTGTGACTCACCTCTGACCCTGAAAAAGACATAAAACCAGGGGTTGGCTTTCTCATCCCTGGAGCTCTTGCCCACAGCAGTGGTGGCACAAGTGACTCTAGGCCAGCCCTTGTTATGAGCTCCCGGGCTGAACCTAGGTGTTGGTAACTATGAATCTGTATTTGATCTGTCTGTCGATGTTTGTAATTTGTTTAGGGCTCTCCCTCTTGGTGGCGTGGGGACTCCAGGCAGTTGTAGCTAAGAGCCCTCCAGCTCATAACCTGGATGTTGGGACTTTGTTAAACTCTGGTAACTATGTATTGGGATTTGAATCAGACATGTTCTGTCTGTTGATGTCTGTAATTTGTTTGTATTCATTCCAAAGTTTAGGGTGCTGGCTTTTTGCCCTGAACTAAGTGCATTATATTTGTATGCTGAATTAAAGTAAGCTTGTCAACCCCTTAACATTGCTTTCCTTATTAAAGCAGATCAAAAGAACATGTGCTTTTGAAGCATTCTGGTAGCATGCTTGTTGTTGGGTTTCTGTTGATCTTTCACCCCCACAACAGCTGCTAGCCAGATTGTTGAAACAGTCCGTGAATTCATTCCAGGCAAACTTGCCCTGGGAACTTTGGTTTGGGATTCCTGAATCCCTGGGGTTTTCTCTTACAACAGCACTATTACCATTACCACCACCACTACTACTTTTTCTACTACTACTACTTCTATGACCACCCCGACCAGCACTTAGGTCACCCTACCAGTACCACTTCCAACACAACTAAAATTACTAGTAGTAGTTTGTATGTCTGCTAGTAGTAGTAAGACTGTTATTGCTGTTGCTGCTATGTTTCTGAGGAAATAGTCAACCTAATATCTGCCTGACTCTGAATCCTATACTCTATACACTACACCATCCTGCTGTTTCAAATCTAATTGATATTTTTATAGCCATTGAAATTATACAGCATATCTTTTGGAAATCTGACATATTGTATCTGCCCAATCGACTTTTCTACCTTTACTATTTGGCTCAACCAATGTAGTGTGACTAATCCATATTTTATTCTTCACTCTGGGATCCTAACTTGTCCACTTCCTTTTCTTACTTAATATATATGTGTTTGATAATTTTATCTATGCTAGTTACTTCTCATGCACACAGCATCAATAGGAATACTACAATCTACTGGCACTACATGTACCTTTCAATTCTCCTTTTAGTCATTTACAATACATGATAATGGTGATAATGTTACAATTTATCTTTTAAGGTTTTTAAAGTGTTTTCTACAACAAAACACATGAAATAGGTAGTACAATTACTGTTAATACCATTTTATAGACTATGTAACTTCAGCTGAGAGAGGTTAGTTAACTTTTTCATAGTTATCCAGCTAATAAATGTCAGATCTGGGACTGGAATATTAATATTCAGACTTTAAGATTATTTTTCTTAATACCAAATCAATCATTTATATTCTACATACTGCATAGTAAAACATACAGATGGATGGATGGATGGATGGATAGATAGACAGATAGATGGATTCCATGACTTCGTGAAGTTTTCATGGCAAATATTTATACATTTCACTTTCATACAAATTTCACTATAGGGGGAAGCTTCTTGTCAGACTTCTTTGGTTATTTTTCAAACTAATTGTTAGCTGTATTAGGCATTATGAACCAGAAATCTAGAAGCTGGGAGAGAGTATGGTGGAGGGGGGGGGGGAATGGGACTATTTCTCACTTCTATTCACCATATATTCAATTTCTCAAATATTCATTAAGTACTTACTCTAGAGAAAGGTGCTGTCCTAGGCACCAATCTCTACATGCTATTTGTTTTGTTCTTAGATCCAGTGTGTACAGCAGCAGTGTACCATGAATAGAATACTAGATATGGAGTTAGAAATCTCTCATTTCAAATTGAATCTCTTGTACTTACAAGTTGTGTGACCAAGGGAAAAACAATAACCCTCTATGAACCTTAGTCTCATCTTATAATTGAAGTTAATAATACCTATAGTAGATTGTGTGTGTGTGTGTGTGTGTGTGTGTGTGTGTGTGTGTGTGTGTGTATTAGCAAAGAATTGGAAGCAAAAGAGGTGTCCATTGTTCGGGAAATGACCAAAAAAACAAATAAAGAAAATAAATAAATCCAACAGAACATCATCATTCCATAAGAAATTCAAATGATTGGTTTTGCTGATTTTTCTTTGGATTTTTCTCTTTCTTTTTCTTTTAAAAACTATATGTTCTATAGAATAGCTTTTTGGAAGGGACAGGGAGGGATGCTAGAAGAAATTCTGATAAGTTAAAAACAGACAAAAAAAACCCAAATAAACAGAATTGCTAAATAACAATAACAGAAATATATGAAGTGCCTAATTCACAAGTTTGGTTTAAGCCTCATATCTGATAATGTATACAAATTTAAATGCTAGATAAATGTCAGATACAATTATTATGTTCCAGGGGCAGAGCCAAGATGGCCATGTGAATATAGCATCTTACCAGAGCTCTCTCACAAATTCTGTCAGGTACATCTAAATAAATGAATCTGAGCAGATCTTAGAAAGTTAGAAACCACTAGTAAACTGAGTGGAGCAAATTTCCAAGCTAGTAGAGTCTGCAGGGTGAACAGAATGGATCTGTAGGCTGGGAGAGTGCCTGGCTCATGGAACTGCATGACACTACACCAAAGTGGAGCAGCTGCGCAACTCAGCCAGCGATCCAGGTGGGGAGAACGCAGGATATGTATAACTGGTGGTGATTCCCAAGTCTCAGCCCAGGACAGGAGTCTTTCTGAGACAGGGAGGGCAGCAGTGCAGGGCCTGCAGCCATGAGAGCAACTACTCCTGAGGCTTGCAGCCCATAGTCTAAAGGTTTGAAACTTAACTTCTTGAACTTCCAGGACCCATGACGACCAGGTAAAATGGCCTTCATCCCCCCCTTCCTCACCTAGACAATTCTCCCCTGGAAGAAACCCTGAAATAGAGGAGCCAGAAGTGGGGCTTCAGTAGCCTCTGGAGCCCTAGAGGATTGGAGCCAGCAAGGGTCAACACCAGGAATGCAGAGGTGCTTTTGCAGAGCCAAGGGAAGTGACAGACACCAGCACAGACAACTACTGGGACCACCTGTGCTGCCCTAGGGGAAGAGGAGACTCCAAGCAGCCAGATAAACCCTCAGCCACACCTCACAAAACCAGAGGCAATAGCACGCAATGCCAGTAACTAGGCCCATCATTCCCAGAACAAGAAGCTTGGGAGAGAGCCCTCTGAGCCCGAGCCCCAGAAGCAGAGATCTACTTTAAAGCCAGGAAAAATATAACCAATATAAAGAAACAGTCCAGAAAACCTAGGACAATTGATGCTTTTTATGGAGACAGGGAAGATCAAAATGCCAATTCAGAAGAGGACAGCATTGACATTATACCCACATCTGAAACCTCAAAAGGGAATGTGAACTGGTCTCAAACTGTCTCTTCCTGGAAGACCTCAAGGAGGATTTGAAAAACCAAAATAGATAGATAAAAGAAAAAGATGGAAAAAAATCACTTGTGAGAACAAATCTTTAAAAAGTAAAATTGGTGAAATGGCTAAGTAGATTCAGAATATAATTAAAGAGAATGATGCCCTTAAAAGTAAAATTAACCAAATGGAAAAGGAAGCTCAGAAGCAAAGTGAAGATAACAATTCATTAAAAATTAGAATAGAATAAGTAGAAGCTAATGACTCTATGAGGCATCAAGAGTCAGTTAAACAAAATCTGAACAATGAAAAAATAGAAGAAAATATGAAAAATCTGACTGGAGAAACAACTGACCTGGAAAATAGATCAAGGAGATACCATCTAAAAATTGTTGGCCTACTAAAAAGCCATGACAAAAAAAACCCCTGGATAGCATATTCCAAGAAATCATTAAGGATAATTGTTCTGAGGTCCTAGAACCATAGGGTAAAATAATCATCAAACAAGTCCACCAATCATCCCCTGAAAGACATCCCAAATTGAAATCTCCAAGAAATATTGTAGCCAAATTCAAGAATTACCAGGTCCAGGAGAAAATACTGCAATCAGCCAGAAAGAAACAATTCACATATTGTGTAACTACAGTCAGGATCATGCAAGATCTTGCAGATTCTACATTAAAAGACAGGAGAAATTGGAATATGATATTCTGGAAGGCAAAGGAGCTTGGACTACAATCAAAGATCAACCACCCAGAAAAACTGAGCATACTTTTTTTCAGTCAAGGAGATGGACATTCAATGAAACAAAGGAATTCCAGATTGTCCTGATGAAAAGGACAGAGCTCAATAGAAAATTTGATCTTCAAATACAAAACTCAAGAGAGACATTAAAAGGTAAACGGGGGGGAAATCCCCTGTTAATCAACAAGGGCAAAATGTTTCCATCCTTATCCAGAATTATATATATGTCAATCTTGAGGAGTATAGTTATCATGACAATTGAAATTGATATACCTAAATCATGTCAGTATAAAACAACCAATACAATGATAAAAACATAATTAAGGGATCTAGAGTGATGGTTCTGGGAAAAGAGGTAAGGAATTAGTTGAAAAGGGTAAATTGTGCCACATGAAGAGGCACAAAAACATATTATAGTAGAGGGAAAGAAGGGAGGGAGAAGAGCGGGATTTGAGCTTTACTCTCACTGGATTTGGTTCAAGAATGGAATACCATATTCTGATAAGTACAGAAATCAAACTGATCCTGCAGGCAATAGGACAGGAAAGGGGAAAGAATGGAGGGGCAGTGGTCAGAAGGGAGGGAAGACATAACAAGGGGAAAGGGTAAGATAAGGGAGGGGCATCAATTGGGAGGGTAAATTGAGGAAGCAGTGGTCAAAAGCAAAATTCTTTTGAGGAAGGGAAGGGAGAAGGGAGAAATAAAAGTGTAAAAGGGAGGGGAATAGGATGGAGAAAAAGACACAGATATTAATAATAACAGTGAATGTGAATGGGATGAACTCTTCCATTAAATGGGAATTGGATAGCAGAATGGATTTAAAGCCATAATTCTACAATATGTTGTTTAACAGAAACACATTTGAAACAGGAGGTACACACAGGGTAAAGGTAAAAGGCTGGAGTAGAATATATCATGCTTCAGGCAAAGTAAAAAAAAAAGTGGGGGTAGCAATCCTAATCTCAGACAAAGCAAAACCAAAGATAGATCTAATTAAAAGAGATATGAAAGGACACTATATCCTGCTAAAAGGCACCATAGACCATAGACAATGAAGCAATACCTCCTTATTTAACATATATGCACCAAGTGGTACAGCATGCAAATTCTTAGAGGAGAAGAAGAAATAGACACAAAAAAATAGACAGCAAAACTATACTCATGGGGGATCTAAACCTCACCCTCTCTGAACTTGATAAATCTAACCTCAAAATAAACAAGAAAGAAGTTAAGGAGGTGAATAGAACTTTAGAAAAGGCAGATATGATACACCTCTGGAGAAAACTGAATGGGGATAAAAAGAGAATATACTTTTTTCTCAGTGGCACATGGCACGTACTCAAAAACTGACCATGTACTAGGGCATAAAAACTCACAATCCAAAGCAGAAAGGCAGAAATAGTGAATACATACTTTTCATATCATGACACAATAAAAATAATTTTTAATAAAGGACCATGGAAAGATAAACTAAAAATTAATTGGAAACTAAATAATCTAATCCTAAAGAATGAGTGAGTCAAAGAAGAAATCATAGAAACAATTAATAACTTCATTCAAGAGAATGACAATAATGAGACAACATACCAAAATTTATGGGATGCACCAAAAGCAGTTTTTAGGGGAACTTTTATATCTCTAAATGCTTACATGAATAAAATAGAGGAAAAGGAGATCAATAAATTGGGCATGCAACTGAAAAAGGTAGAAAAAGAAAAAATGGAAAATCCCCAATTAAATACAAAATTTGAATACTGCAAACCAAAGGAGAGGTTAATAAAATTGAAATCAAGAAAACTAATTACCTAACAAATAAAACTAAGAGATGGTTTTATGAAAAAAATATAATTGATAAACCTTTAGTTAATTTGATTTAAAAATAAAGAAGAAAACCAAATTAGCAGCATGAAATATTAAAAGGAAGAATTCACCTCCAATGAAGAAGGAATTAAAACAATAATTAGGAATTATTTTCCCCAATTGCATGCCTGTAAATTTGACAGACTTAGGGAAATGGATGAATATTTACAAAAACATAAATTACCTAGGTTAACAGAAGAGGAAGAAAAATACCTAAATAATCCCATCTCAGAAAAAAAAAAGGAGAAAGCCATCAATGAACTCCCTAGGAAAAAAATCTCCAGGACCAGATAGTTTTAAATATTAATTCTATCAAAGATTTAAAGAGCAATTAATTCCCATACTTTGTATACTATTTGGGAAAATAGGCAAAGAAGGAATCTTACCAAATTCTTTTTATGATACAAATATGGTGCTAATACCCAAACCAAGAAGAGTCAAAACAGAGAAAGAAAATTATAGACCAATTTCCCTAATGAATATTGATGCAAAATTTTTAAATTAAATATTAGCAAAAAGATTGCAGCAACTTATCAAGAGACTAGTACCCTGTAACCAGGTAGGAATCATACCAGGAATGCAAGGCTGGTTCAATAAGAGGGAAAATATCAGCATAATTGATCATATCAACAACAAAACTAGCAGAAACCATATAATTATCTCAATAGATGCAGAAAAAGCTTTCAACAAAATACAACACCCATTCTTATTAAAAACACTAGAAAGCATACGAATAAACAATCTTCCTTAAAATTATAAATAGAACCTACCTAAAAACATCAGCAAGCATCATATGTAGCTAGATACATTCCCAATGAGAGTGAAACAAGAGTGAAACAAGGATGTCCATTATCACCCCTATTATTCAATTTGGTACTAGAAATGTTAGCTGTAGCACTAAGAAAGGAAAAAAAAATAAAGGATTTAGAATAGGTAAAGAAACAATATTATCATTCTTTGAAGAAGATATGATGATTTACTTAGAGAGTACTAGAGAAACAAGTAAAAACTACTTGAAAAAATAAAAAAAATACTTTAGCAAAGTTGCAGAATATAAAATAAACCTATACAAATCCTTGGGATTCTTATAAATTACTAACAAAGCCCAACAGCAAGAGATAGAAAGATAAATTCCATTTAAAGTTACTGTAGACCCTATAAAATATTTGAGGGTCTACCTGCCAAGACAAACCCAGGCCCTATAAGAACACAATTATGAAACAGTTTTCACACAAATAAAGTCAGATCAAAATAATTGGAAAAACACCAGTTGCTTGTGGTTAGGCTGAGCTAATATAATAAAAAAATGACAATTTTACCAAAATTAATTTATTCAGTGCCATACCAATCAAACTCCCAAAAATATTTTACAGAGCTGGATAAAATAATATCAAAATTCATCTAAAAGAATAAAAGGTCCAGAATATCAAGGGAATCAATGAAACAGAATACTAGGGAAGGTGGCCTTGCCCTATCAGATATTATACTGTATTATAAAGCAGCAGTCATCAAAACTACTTGATAATGGCTAAGAAACAGAGTGGTGGATCAATGAAATAGGTTAGGTACACAAGAAGCAATACTCAACGATTATAGCAATCTACTCCTTGATCCGAAGAATCCAGCTTCTGTGTTAAGAATTCACTATTTCACAAAAACTGCTGGGAAAATTGGAAAACAGTATGGCAGAAACTGAGCATAGAGCAATATCTCACACTGTATACAAAAATAAAGTCAAAGTGCGTTCATGATGTAGTAATAAAGGTTGATACTATAAGCAATGTGGGAGAGCAAGGAATAGTTTACCTGTCAGATTTATGGGAAATGGAAGAATTCATGACACAACAAGAGATAGAGAGCATTACAAAATGCAAAATGAATAATTTTGTCTCTGTTAAATTGAAAAGTTTTTGTATAAACCAAGCCAATGCAACAAAGTTTAGGAAGGAAGTAGAAAATTGGGACAAAATCTTTACAAACAGTGTCTCTGATAAAGGCCTCATATCTAAAATATACAGGCGAACAGAACCAAATTTATAGGAATACAAGTCATTCCCCAATGGAGAAATGGTCAAAGGATATGAACAAGCAGTTTTCAGATGAAGAAATTAAAGATATCTATAGTCATAGGTAAATATGGTCTAAATCAGTATTGACTGGAGAAATGCAAATCAAAACAACTCTTAGGTACCACATCTCTCCTGTTAGATTGGCTAACATGATAAAAAAAGGAAAATGATAAATGATGGAGAAGATGTGAGAAAATTAGATCATTGCTACATTGTTGGTAGAGTTGTAAACAGATCCAGTCATTTTGGAGAGCAATTTGGAACTATGTCCAAAGGACTATAAAAATGCGCATAGCATTTGACCCCACAATACCACTTCTAGGGCTATATCCCAAAGAAATCAGACAAGTGGGAAAGGGACGTATATATTAAAAAATATAGCAACTGGTTTTGTGGTGGCAAAGAACTGGAAATCAAGGGGATGCCTAGTAACTGGGGCATGGCTAAACAAATTTTGGTAAATCAATGTAATGGAACACTATTGTGCTATAAGAAATGAGGAGCAGATGGACTTCATTATAACCTGGAAAGACTTATATGAACTGATGCTGAGAGAGAGGGAGTGGAACCAGGAGATGAATATACATAATCACAAACACACGGTATCTGTAAGGATTAACTTTGATAGACTTGACTCCCCTCATCAATGCAAGGTTCAAAGACAGCCCCAAAAGGCTCATGATGGAAAAAAAAAGGCTATGCACATCCAGAGAAATATTTATGGAGTCTGAATGCAGATGGAAGCAAACTACTTGCTCTCTTTTTTCCCTTCGTTTTTTGGTTTCATTTCTCCTTTCTCATGATTCTTTCCATTGGTTGTAATTCTTCTTTACAACTGGACTATTATGTAAATAAGTTCAATGTGAAGGTAAATATAGAACCTACATTGGACTACATGTCATGTTGGAAGGGAGGGGAGAGGAGAGGGAGGGAGAAAAAATTCGGAACCCAATAACCTATGGAATTGAATGCTGTAAAATAAAAATAAAATAGAATAAACAATTAAAAAAGTAAAATTAAAATATAAAATTTAAAAAATATATATTATTATGTTCCATTTGATAAAATCTTTGCTACCTTAAGACATTGTTTTCTTATAGCAAACAAATAAGGCAGCTCTTTTCCCACAACTCTTTATTTATGTATTTATTTCTTTTGTTAAGGCACTTGGAGTTAAGTTACTTGCTTAGTGTCACATGGCTAGTGTGACAAGTGTCTTAGGCTGAAATTTGAGCTCAGGTTCTCCCGCCTCCAAGGCCAGTGTTCTATCCACTGTACCACCTAGCTTCCCCTCTTCTACAACTTTTTAAAGGCTGCTGTTACTACTCTTACTTTCAAATATGCTATCTAATGGTCATGCCTGTTTCAGTCTACATACTCCAATTTAGCCTATAGACTGAAGAGAACCTTTGCCCTGGATGGGGTCTTGAGTTCCTCTCCCTATGGCAATGTTTTTCACCCTAAAGGACAGGGTTCCTGTCTTGTGACTATTGCTTAATGGTGCCACCTAAAAATATTTACCAGGTCAAGATGACCCAGGACTGATATTTGCTGTGCTGTGTTTTGCACTGATAATATAGAAAAGCAGGATCTTAGCTATGTGCGGAAGTGAGGGCCCCAGGACATGTATATGTTATCGGTTTATTCTCCTTACAGTATATAAGCTGCACTTATGCTTGGAATAAGCGTCTCTATGTAAGACTACCATATGACAACCCTGTCTCTTTATTTAACCACTGTCAGCCCATGTCGAAGTCCACTCCACTGTGTTAGCCACAGCAGTAGACTAGAGGTCATCACAAGATTTTAAATACTATGTACTACAACCTTACAAAAGTTTAATCTCATGGAATTAATAGGTGATTGTTTTTAATCCTTTACTATTCTTAAATGAATTAAATCGAAGCATCAGTTGGGAGTTTCCAAAAATAATCAGCATCTATTTTATCGTATACACACACACACACAAACATATACATTGTGTGTGTATATATACACACACAAACACATATAGTAGGTATGTATGTTTGTGTGCACATCTATGTATCTATGTCTGTATGTGTATATCTCTCTCCATCTATCTAACTATGTGGCACAGTGGATAGAGTGCCAGGCCTGCAGTCAGGAAAACCTGAGTTCAAATCTGACTTTAGAGCATTACTAGTTTTGTGACCCTGAGCAAGTCACTTAACCCTTTTTGTTGCAGTTTCCTTAACTATAAAATGGGCTGGAGAAGGATATGGCAGATCACTCCCGGATCTTTACCATGAAAACCCAAATGAGGTCATGAAGAGCAGGACATGACTGAACAACAATAACTGTGTATATGTGTGCTTATTTGTATGTATGTATGTATGTATCAGTTCTCCATGCCTTTTTGGTGTTTATCCCAACAAATTATTGTCTGAATTTTGTGGATTGCAATGTTCTGTCTCATGGTGAGTAAATCAGTTTGAGATATCATGGATCAGTTTGACACTTTGATCCATGTTCAGCCAGGAAATTTTGCTCAAAATCTTCCAATCTTTCAGTGAAGTCATGGAGATCTTGCCCTGTCATCGCTAATGCAAAAACTGCAGAGAAAATGCTTTAATGATATAGATTCTTAGAAATGTAATTGTTTCAAAATTTGTGGCTAATTTGTGTAAGACTGAAATAGCTATCCAATTTTAACAGAGGAAAACTTTCCCAGCATTGGGAGCAGTATTTTATGATTGATGTGACACTGTCTGTTGGAAAAGAGATGACAAATTATGTAGGCCAATTATTTTAGTTCTGTTGAAATCAACCTTAAGCATACAGACACAGGCTAATATGGAAAATCATTTCCTTCTGGACATTTTCTTTGAAGTCTGTATTGAATCTCCCAATGCAGATGTACATCACACAGTTGGTGAGAGGGGACTCAAACTCAGGTGAGAGAAGAGGGATAGATATGTGCCCCTCAAAGTCATTTCCAAAGAGAAGATAATTAAACACCTGTGAATCAATTAGGTCACCAAGAAGTGAGAGGGGAGAGAAGATTTGAGCCCAGGGTAAATCTACTATCATATTTAAATACTGTGGAATTGAAATGGATTTCAGTGACTACCTCATCTAAACCATCACAAAATAGAACTCCCATTATAAGACCTGAAAAGTACTTATCACTTCTCTCTGGAGGAACTTGAAGTGGGGGAGACCTAATTTTTCCTGAAGCAACCTCTCCCACTTGTGGACTTCTTTAATTATTAGGATGATTGAACTGATTTTGTTTTAAATTTAATCTCTATTAAACTTTCACATTTTGCACCTGGTACACCAAAAGGGGTCAAACATAATGAGCCAAATACCTATTCCACTGTGTTTGTGGAAAATTTTCTCTTCTCTAATACTTGAAAAGAGCCATCATGTTGCCCCTTAATCATCTCTTCTCTGGGCTTCACATTCTCAATTCCTTTAACTTGGAATGATATGAATTTATGGCACTTTGTCTTCTGGATTGCCTACATCTTGCCACTGCTCTCCAGCCTGTCAACAACCTTTTCAAAGTTGAGTGCCTAAAACTAAACAAAATTATCTACATGTGGTCTGAACACAGCACAATACACCAAGGATATCACATCCCTATTTCTTGAATTCTTTCTTATGGAGCCTGAGAATTCAGTATGCAAGGCATCAAACATTTACTAAGCACTTACTATGTTCCAGGTACAATGTTAAGCAATGGAGATAGAAAACAAGCAAAAAGAAAGACAGGCTCGGCCTTGAAAGGGCTTACAATCTAGAGGCAAAAGACAACTCACCAGAGGGAAGTGAAAAGGAGAATGGAGGAGTAAGTGTGAAGGTACCCATAGAGGGTCATGGTGCTGAAGTTTGGGGCATAGTGTTGAAGTTCAGAAAGTCAGAAGTACATCAAGGAGAGAAATGAGAGTTGGCTGGCTTGGACTTTTCTCCAAAATAGAGGTTCTGGGAAGAACGTCTTAGTGAGAGAAGGGGACCAGCTTGGTGGAGGGATATTCTATGGTGTCCTCTTATTTAATTTACTTTTTGTAACTTCTACTCTACCCTAAAAAGAAAATGAAATCAATCAATAAGCAGTTTTTAAGTACCTACTATGTGCCATCATTGTGCCAAGCACTAAGGATAGTGTTGTTCTCCTTGTTCAGTTGTTTCAATCATGTCCAACTCTTTGTGACCCCATTTGGGATTCTCTTGGCAAAGATTCTGGAGTGGTTTGCCATGTCCTTGTTAAGCTCATTTTACAGACAGGGTTAAATGACCTGTCCAGAGTCATACAGCTGGTAAGTATCTGAGGCCATAGTTGGACTTAAGTCTTACTGACTCTGGGTCCATTGCTCTACCCACTGTGCCACCTGACTAGGGGTATAAAAAGAGATGAGATAGTTCCTGACCTCAGGGAGATTGCCATATACTTGGAGAGATAACATGTGAATAAGTATATACAAAGCAAACTAGATAGAGGATGAATGTTGTTGTTAACAGTCATTGCATGATTGACTCTTCATGGCCCCATTTTGGGATTTCCTTGGCAAAGATACCATAATATTTTGACATTTAACTCTCCATCACATTTTATGGTGCAGGAGCTGAGGTAAACAGAATTAAGTTACCTGCACAGGATCACATAGCTAGCAATTGTCTGAGACTGGGTTTGAATTCATGAAGATGAGGCTTCCTGGTTTCAAGCTCAGTGCTTTATCCACTGTTCCACCTGGATTTCTGAGATAAAGGATAACTAGGAATTAATTAAATGAATAAAAACACCGGAATGAAGAGGCTTTAGGAAAGGCTTCCTGTATAATGTGGGCTTTTGGGTTGGGACTTTGGTTGGGAAGCCAGGGAGGTGAGTACTGAGCTGAGGTTCAAGAACATTACAACCTTGGGGAATAGTCAGAGAAAATTCCCAGAAACAATCAATGGAGTATCTTGTTTTTGAAATATTCAAGAGGCCAATGTCACTGGACTGAAGGGTACTTATTAGGGAGTAAATTGTAAAAAGACTGGAAAGATAGGAGGGCACTAGTTTATAAAGGGCTTTCAATGCCAAACACCATTTTGCATATGTTCTTGGAGCTGTTGTTTGTCCTTCATTCTCAAAGAGGATTATCACATCAGGAAGGTTATGCCATAACTTTCAAGTGAATTGGATTTTAATAAAGAAGGGCAATGCAAGGTCACCAGCCTCAGGGTCTTCTCCTGAGCCAACTGGGTCCAGTAGTAAGATACAGATCAGGACAACTAGAGATGGCCCTACTCTTGGGATAATAGGAAGCCACTGGAGTTTATTGAGTAGTCAGTGACATAATAGCATCTGCATTTTAGAAAAAACACTTTTATAGTTAAATGTAGAAGGGGTTAGAGTAGGGAGAAATTTGATTTTCAGTCTAATGGTCCATTTAGAGACTTCAGCAAGGCAGATGGAGATTCAAGATGCAAGCCCTGAACAAGAAACTGGAGATAATAGATACACATGTGAGTTAAGTAGGGCTTGTTATTGTAGATAAGGACTTCAGAAGAGAAACATCAACAAGTTACTAAAAAATAAGATCCTTTGGCTAGGCAGACACTCCAAGTAGGTCACCAACAAAAAGAAAGGCACCACAATACTGATAACAGCACTTTTTGTTGCCTCAAAGGACCAGAAACTAGTCAGATGGCAATTGATTGGAGAAATGCCAAACAAATTACTTGAACATGTACATGAGTATAACAAAATATTACTCTTGCCTCAGGGAAATTGAGAAAATAATGAATATGAGTAAGAGAGAGAACCATGGAAAGACCCACATGGACTAATTCAAAGTAAAGCAAGAACAGCCAAGAAACCAAATGTACAATTACTATAACAATAAAAATTGAAGAAAAACCACAAAAAAACAAAGATGAATGCATCAATCTTATAATGGATAAGCTTGTTCCCAAAGAAGACATATGAGAGTCACCTTTCCCCTGCTTCCTCCTTGTTTGTTTTTTGGGGGTAGAAAGGAAGAGCAAGAGTACATGAACATAATATATTACATAAACTTTATTTTATTATGTTGTTGAATTTTACTCAGTTTTCTTCTTCAAGTCTTTCTTTCTTTCTTCCTTTCTTTTCTTCTTTCTTTCCTTCCTTCCTTCCCTCCTTCCTTCTTTCTTTCTTTCCTTCTTTCTTTCTTCCTTCCTTCCTTCCTTCCTTCCTTCCTTCATTTCTTTCTTTCTTTTTCTTTCTCAATATTTATCAAGAGAGGACTCTTCTGATGCAAAATTAATTCTATTATGTGCAAAGTAACATCAATCTCAGTAATACAATGATCCAAGACAACTATAGTTAAGGGACATGAAGAAAAATGTTATACATCCCCAAAGAAAGAACTGATGGTGTGTAAATACAGATTGAAGCATATATTTTATTTTAAATTTATTTTTCTTGACATTTTCAGTTTATATTTTCTTTCACAACATTACTACTATCGAAATGTTTTGCATGAGTACACATGTATAACCTATATTGAACTGTTTGCCTTCACAATGAGGGGTCGAGTGGGGAGGGAGGAAGAGAGAGGATTTAGAACTGAAAGTTTTAAAACTAATTACAAATTGTTTTTTTTTTTACATGTAACTGGGGAAAAACAAAATACTAAATACATTTTAAAATTTAAAAAATGGGAGATGATTCTTGACAGGGAAGGATAAAGAGGAAAATCAGCAAAATATTTTGTTTTAATGTATATCATTCATAGGATAGTAGACTTCAAGCTGAAAGGGTCATTTAAGTTGGAAATGACATCTAGCTCTATAGAGGTTTAGTCTCATTGCTATTAGTGGCAGAGACATATATTTAATAAGTTCTATAATTTTAAATTCAGGCCTGTTTTCACTAGACTATACTGAAATTCTACTTGATGGTTCAAAATTTAATATATGTGATTGAAAACATTTTCTGTAGGGAGGGGGTGCACACACACACACATGGACACACACATATATGATATACTAATACTATGATGCAATACATTTGTGTATGCATGTATATATGTGCATAAATGTATATATGTGTATACATAAAAACAAATGTGAGTTTCTAGGATATGGATATATATCCGAGAAATTTGCAGATCTAATCAAGAAGGCCTTAAATTGAAAATAGAGAAGTGGGAAGTTACACACACACACACACACACACACACATATACATATGCATATATGTACATATGTGTAGATGCATGTATATATGTATGCATACACCAATATCTACATACACATACATGTATATGCATGTTTATACACACATATATATGTACTTGTGTGTATGTGCTTGTGTGTGTAGTCAGATACCACAGAAAGTAATATATGTAAACCTAAGGAATCAGATAGCAGTAAAGAAAAACAACAGAGAAGCAAAGCAACAATAACTATTCTAAAATATTTTTGTCCAATTCACAATCAACAAATAAACACATCAATGTATAATGATTAGGAAAGAGATATAAGAAAGGATGAACATTTTCATTCAGTTTTTTTAAGTACGTAGATGTTCAACAAAGTAATAATATGGTTGTTGTACTGTCGCCTTTTAGAGCTTTTTTTTTTTGCTTTTGGCTTTCTTCTGTGAAGTAAAAATACAATTCTCAACTTGTTATGATTATTACTGTACACTATCTCCTCACCCTATAAAAGTCCTGACTTTTAACAGACACGTATGTTCAAAACAAAAAAATGAATCCTTTTTTCATATTTTACAATGTACATATCTTTCAGTAACAGATATTTCACAGTTGTTACTCTTTATATTAGTAGTGTGGTCATCTTCTTGTTTATTCGTTTCATGTGGGTCCTGAGGGATTCTCTCTATATACACTTTTGAAAAAAGTGTATTTTACAACTCTTCTAGTTATTTCATATAGAAAATGCTCATTATTGAATTTTAATAACAATATTTATTATGTTATAGAAAAGTCTATTTCTTTGATTTCTAGTGTTTTCTACATAATTGAGTGTTGAATTTATCAGCATTTCTCAGAAACATATAAACAAATGTGGAAAATACGAGTAATAAACACAAAAAAACTAGAAATTTTCACCTATGAAATTTAATTTAGCATCACTGGTATTACAGAAACATAGTGAAGTTAAATTTTATTGGGAGGCTGCATACATTTCATACAGAATATAAAGATAGATAACAAGCACAAAATAAATAAATGTTAGTTAATTACAAAGACTAACTATATTTTGCTCCTTCATAACCTGTCCCCCCTTATTGGATTTTCTCCCTTGACCCTGTCCCTTTTCGAAAGTGTTTGTTTTTGATTACCTCCTCCCTGTATCTGCCCTCCCTTCTATCATCCCCCCTCTTTTATCTTCTTCCTCCTTCTTTCCTGTGGGGTAAGATACCCAACTGAGTGTGTATGGTATTCCCTCCTCAGGTCAAATCTGATGAGAGCGAGATTCACTCATTCCCCCTCACCTGCCCCCTCTTCCCTTCCTATGGAACCACTTTTTCTTGCCACTTTTATGTGGGATGATGTACCCCATTCTATCTCTTCCTTTCTCCCTCTCTCAATGTGTTCCTCTCTCATCCCTTAATTTGATGTTATTTTTCTAGATATCATCCCTTTCTGTGCCCTCTGTCTATATATACATACATATGTATATGTATGTATGTATACACATATATGCACATATATACATATATGTATATATACATATACACACATACACACACACATATATATGTATATGCATATTCCTTTCAGCTACTCTAATGCTGAGGTCTCATGAATCATACACATCATCTTTCCATGTAGGAATGTAAACAAAAAAGTTCAACCTTAGTAAGTCCCTTGTGATTTCTCTTTCTTGTTTACCTTTTCATGCTTCTCTTGATTCTTGTGTTTAAAGTCAAATTTTCTATTCAGCTCTGGTCTTTTCACTGAGAAGGCTTGAAAGTCCTTGGATTTACTTCTAATAATGATGATGGTGCAGAAAAACGTCTTCATTTAATTTGTAAAGAAGTTTTGGCTGTAGAGTGCATGAAACCAACCATATTCAAATAATATCTAGTTACCAAGCATGAGGCATACTGCAATAAACCAAAGAAATATTTTGAACAACTTTTAAAGTCTTCAAATAAAGAACTATAACTTTTTGAGAAATTTGTTACTCTTAATGAACAATATTTACTTGCATCTCATGAAACTTCTTATTCAATTGCAAAAACTAAAACCCCTACATGATAGCGTAACATCTCATGTTACCTGCTGCTATAAAATATCAGAAATAGTTGATGGGAAAAAGTATAGGGATGATACTGCTTCCAAAGAATTTCTGAAATTAGTAATAACCAATTTCAGCCACTTATTATCAGGCTTAAGGGCAGCCCAAAGTTTGCAATTCAGTTAGATGAAACAATTGATATTTCTAATATGGAACAGTTGTTACTTTATGTAAGATATGTTTATGAAGGAAGCATACATTAGGAATTGTTGTTTTATCACCCTTTGGAAGGGCACACAAGAGAGGAAGATATCTATGTTAAATTGGATGAATTTTTCACAAATGAAGTTTTACAGTGGAAAAATTGTGTTGGAATCTGTAGAGGTGGTGCTAGAGCAGTGATGGGCAAGAATGTTGGATTTTTGGCAAAAGTTAAAGCTGGTGGCACTGAACATATCACACTTACTCACTGCACAATCCATTGGGAGGCATTCATACACCCTCCCCCCCCAAAAAAATCACCAGAATTAGATGGGCTTTTTGATACTATCAAAATTGTTCACTTCATTAAAAGCTGTGACCTAAATAGTTGCTTGTTTTCAAATCTTTGCAAGGACATGGACTCTCATTACAAAAGCTTATTACTACATGCAGAGGTAAGGGGGCTCTCAAGAGGGTGAAAATTAAACAGATTATTGAAACTGAAAGAAGCTGTTATGCTTTTGACTGAGCAAAAATCTGATTTTGTTATTTGTTTCCATAATGATTTACGGCTTCCAAAACTGCTATTTGTCAGATAGTTTCAAAATCAATGATTTAAGGATGTTACTTCACAGAAAAAAAACTATAATGTATTTATGTTAAAAATGCAAACCTCAGGCAGAGCCAAGATGGCGGCTGGTAGGCAAGGAATAGCTTGAGCTCCGTACCGAGTCCCTCCAAAAACTTATAAAAAATGGCTCTGAACAAATTCTAGAATGGCAGAACCCACAAAACAGCAGAGGGAAGCAGGGCTCCAGCCCAGGACAACCTGGATGGTCTCTGGGTGAGGTCTATCCCACATGGAGCTGGGAACTGGGAGCTGAGAAAGGAGTGGAGCGGAGCCCAGCCTGAGCAGTGTGGACCAAAAAGACCAGCAACCGGGCAGAGCATGCCCTAGTGCCCTGAACCAGTGAGCTGCGGCAGTTACAAGACTTCTCAACCCACAAACACCAAAGACTGCTGAGAAGGTTAGTGGGAAAATCTGCGGGAGTGGAAAGAGTTCGCTGTTCAGCTTCCAGCCCGGGGCAGCGGAGGTGGGGCAGCTACGGCTGTTGCTGCTTCCGGCTCCAGGCCCACCTGGTGGGAGGAATTAAGTGGCGAATCAGAGCAGGGGTGCACAGCCTGCCAAAGATCTAAGCCCAGTTCGGGTTGGGGGTTCTTGGGGAAAGAGCAGTGCTGGTGTGGCAGAGCTGGCACCTCCCCCCCCCCCAAACGTGGAACATAGAACTCTGTAGTCTAAAAGCAGTCATACCCCACTGAAAAACTCAAGGGTCAAGTTAGCTGGCTGGGAATATGGCCAGGCAGCGAAAACGCACCGAGATTCGGTCTCAGACTTTGCATTCTTTCTTTGCTGACAAAGAAGACCAAAACATACAGACAGAAGAAATTAATAAAGTCAAAGAGCCTACAACAGAAACCTCCAAGAAATACATGAACTGCTCCCAGGCCATGGAAGAGCTCAAAAAGGAGTTGGAAAAGCAAGTTAGAGAAGTAGAGGAAAAATTGGGAAGAGAAATGAGAAGGATGCGAGAAAACCATGAAAAACAAGTCAATGACTTGCTAAAGGAGACACAAAAAAATACTGAAAAATACAGTGAAGAAAACAACACCTTAAAAAACAGACTAACTCAAATGACAAAAGAGCTCCAAAAAGCAAATGAGGAGAAGAATGCCTTGAAAGGCAGAATTAGCCAAATGGAAAAGGAGGTCCAAAAGACCACTGAAGAAAATACTACTTTAAAAATCAGATTGGAGCAAGTGGAAGCTAGTGACTTTATGAGAAGTCAGGATATTATAAAACAGAACCAAAGGAATGAAAAAAATGGAAGACAATGTCAAATATCTCATTAGAAAAACCACTGACCTGGAAAAGAGATCCAGGAGAGATCATTTAAAAATTATTGGACTACCTGAAAGCCATGATCAAATAAAGAGCCTAGATATCATCTTTCAAGAAATTTTCAAGGAGAACTGCCCTGATATTCTAGAGCCACAGGGCAAAATAGACATTGAAAGAATCCATCGATCGCCTCCTCAAATAGATCCCATAAAGAAATCACCCAGGAATATTGTCGCCAAATTCCAGAGCTCCCAGATCAAGGAGAAAATACTGCAAGCAGCGAGAAAGAAACAATTTGAGTATTGTGGAAACGAAATCAGAATAACCCAAGATCTGGCAGCCTCTACATTAAGAGATCAAAGGGCTTGGAATACGATATTCCGGAGGTCAATGGAGCTAGGATTAAAACCTAGAATCACCTACCCAGCAAAACTGAGTATCATGTTCCAAGGCAAAATATGGATTTTCAATAAAATAGAGGACTTTCAAGCTTTCTCAGTGAAAAGACCAGAACTGAATAGAAAATTTGACTTTCAAACACAAGAATCAAGAGAAGCATGAAAAGGTAATCAAGAAAAAGAACAAGAAAAAGAAATTGCAAGGAACTTACTAAAAGTAAACTGTTTTGTTGACATTCCTACATCGAAAGATGACAAGTATGATTCATGAGACCTCAGTATTAGGGTAGCTGAAGGGAAAATGCATATATATATGTTTGTGGGTGGGAGGGTAGAAATAGGGAGAAAATTTGTAATTCAAACTTTTGTGAAAATCAATGCTGAAAACTAAATATGTTAAATAAATTTTTAAAAAAATAAAAAAAAAACTATTACAAAAAAATAATTCGTACTAGGGACCAGTATTAAAAGATGAGAACCCATGAAAAAAAAATGCAAACTTCAAAAGTTTGCTAAAAAATTAACATATAGAAGAATAGAGTGAAAAACAGTTCTTTAAAAATGTATCCAGCTATAGATTATTTAATAATTGAAAATAGTCTTCCCAAATATTTAATTGTAAGAGTTATAATTGATCATCTGAAGTGCCTGGAAACACAGTTTCAGAAATGCTTCTCTTCAAATTTTGATTCTAAAAACTAAGTTGGGTTTATAAATCATTTTCAATTGAATTAAAAAAACATCAGTTATCTGCCATTAAAAATTCAAGAAGAATTTCTGACTTATCAAGCAACACAGATTTAAAACTTGAGTTTCCTAAAAAAATCATTAAATGAATCTTGGTATTAGGACAGAATTTCCAACAATGTCTGAAATGGTCCTAAACATACTTCTACCATTTTGTACTACATATTTATGCAAAGCAGCATTCTTGACATTGATGATTATAAAATCAATATATCAATCAACTCTGAAAAAATATTGAAAATGCTCTACATCCTGCAGTATCAAATATTCCAACAAGATTTAATTCTTAAAATAAAAATAAACAAGTACATTCACCTCATTAGTATGCAAATTTACTTTCATCTTTAATAAATGGTAAAATTATATGTATACCAAAGAATTATTTTAAAATGAATTTATGAGTTATTATTAGTAAATCTTTCATTTGTATAACTATTTTATATACCTATATATCTGGGGTTGCATAACAATTTCTCAGGCCAAAAGGTGTTGCAAGTACTAAAAAGTTTAAGAAGTCATGCTCTAGAGTCTTCCACCACTAAATCATCATGCTCTAATGTTGACTCTGAGATCTCAGGTTTGAAATTGGTGGAGCATAAACTCATGTATGTTCTGTTAAATTACACAGCCTTCAACTTTAAACATGATCATTGGGTCCGACAACTCCAGGATCTTAGATTTAGAGATGGAAGTGGCACTAAATGGCATCTAGTAAGGTAGTTTATTGTTTAGAAATAAAACATAACATTTCCACTCTCTGAGGATGAGCCTACATAAATTTTCAGATGTCATTGTCAAAGGATTTTCAAAAAGGTATTTTTTTGAGCTACAATACTCATAAAGCTATCAATTATCACAAAAATGTTTCAAACAACAGAAGGATTTTACATAGAGCTGAAATCAGTTCTTATGTTTTGAAGCAAATCATTTAATTAAGAGAAAGATGACAGGCCAAAATTTGTATTTTAGGTAATATTAAAATCCATGTGTCTATATTCACAGCAGTACTCTTGATCAGAGATTGATTATATTCTTTTGCATTATATGTCCCTTTTATAATTCCTCCTATCTTCTGCTTTCTTAAGAGAATGGATAGAAGATTATGTTAAACAAATCAATTCATTTTGTCTTTTATGATCAATCGTGTTGAGAAATATTGAAGTAGCATAGACAACTGAAAGTTACAGAGAATGCCAAAATCCTTATTTTAGCTGACAGTTTCTCTTTATTTTCCTTTGTGGTATTTCCCCATGCTGTCAAATCCCAAATGTATTTAATAGGTTTCTCGTATTTCTAGCTTTAGAAACTTTTCAAAAGACCAACTTGTTACATGACATACCGATGTGAATTATAGATACACAGGCATTTAAAGATGAAAATCGTCTCGGATGTCAAGAAACTTAATTTCATTTTACAAGTCACATCAACAGATAAAAAAGCTAAGACCTTGAAAGGTAAAGACCCCAACCATATATAATTAGTGATTGAACTGAGAGTGAAATATGGATCTCTTGATTCCTAGGTCAGTGTACTTTCTACTACATCGAGCTTCATTTAATATGTGTGTGTACGTATATATGCATATATATTGTATTATTGATAATATATGGCTGAAATAAAGGATTTAACACTCTTTGTCAGAGAGAGAGAGAGATGATAGAAAATGGAAATGCTAACCGTGAACAAGGATTAATTAGCTCCAGTATGTTTATTTCGAGGATCAAAACATGTATAATATTAATAGAGTTTTAGAATCTGGAAGGCCTTTATAATGCATTAAATCAATTTTGGGAATGAATAAAAGAAAAACAGATCTAGAGAGATTAGGTCGTGTGACCAAAGTCGCAACTAAATAGGGGCTGAATTAAGCATAACAGCTAGGTCTTTTGACTATTAGTACAATAAGATACATCCTTTTGCACTCAATATCTTGTTGATGAACACTTGCCAAACCAATGGGGAGTGTAGTGGAAGAGAGAGGTGTGTTGTGGAATATTGTATATCTTATGTGTGCATTAGCTTTTTTAACTATATTGCATGCATGTGAGACAACAATCTCTTAGCCAATGTTGCAATACAGGGAATAAATAGGGTGTGAATTTACTGACTGAGGAGTCAGTCTGTGCTGACCTTGGAACAAAGGTGAAGAAAAAAAGGTTAAATAAAGGATGTTTTTTTCTTCTCTGACTCCAAGAAATAATTGATTTTGTCACTTCTACATACTTCCTTTTCCCCCAACTCTCCAGGACAGCAGAAAGAGAATTGTTTTACTATTTTAACATTCATGCCAGTATAATAATTTGATAGTAAAGAAAAAAAAAAACTTAAACTGCTCAGTCATGGAAGGAACAAGTTGGAGGATGAGATATTTTCTCTGATCCTTACAACATCTTAAACCTCTCTGAAATAGAAATTATGTACCATAGATAAAATAACTTCCACTGTTTTCATGTTCTGGGATAAACAGAATTATTTAAAAAAAAAAAAAAAGGTTAAAAGAAGAAAAATAATGAAATGACACATTTCCCCAACCTCATATGTTACTGGTAGTGAAGCTGCAGGAGCATGCTCAAGGACACAACACAGGCTTACAACAGAGGTGACAGCACCCTCTATACTGTTACATACTCTCCCACTTTCAGTAATTTGAGCTACAGAAATTAGGCCATAACAGTCAGCCAACACCACCACAACCTTGCAGGAGCCACAGCCTGCAAGTGGGTCACAACCCTTTAGCAACAGTGCTACGAAGTTGAAAATTGCCAATACCAGTCCAGAGAACTGAAGAAGAGAGGGAATAGGGCAGGATATAGCACTGTGGGAGTGGTGTTGGACTTGGGCGGGGGGGTGGGGGGAAGGAGGTTGTCAAGTATGCCACTAAGCCTGAGAAAAGAGCCTACTATCTAGCTGAAGCCAATTATGACCACCAAAAGTTACTTGGGGTAGAGACCTAGGCTGGTGAACCATGAATTGTCCAGTGTGGCAGGAAGCTGAGAGGTGGATGACATCCACCTCTAAGGCAACCACGACTAGGAGTACAGGATTCATAAATCAAGTGATAGTTGAAAATGGGTATGGAGGGAGAGATTGAGATTGCCAAAAATACAAGAAAGAAGAAAATTAAGCAGATATATCAAAGTTGTATGTAATCTCTCTAAGAAAGGAGAAAACACTAATCCACATGACAAAAAATCAAACTGAATTATATCTTAACAGATTTTTGTGGACATCATATTATAACTCAATCTATACAGTGAAATCATCAAGTATCCAAAACAAAGATGAAAGTTAGAATGGTACTACTAATAATATAATTATATACCACTATAAGGTTTACATAAGAAAATTAAAAATGAGAAGACCTTGTTCCTTGTTACTACTCTGTGACTTTAAAACTAAACAATTAATAAAGAAAACTGTTAAAGAGATCACAATAAAAAGTTGGTTATATTTTCACTACTTCTCACAAGTTTAAGTAATGCCAGATAGAATCCACAACATGCAAATAAAAAATAAAGATCAAGAAATTGTTTCAGCATATAAATACAATCTCCTTACAAAGCAAAGACCAAGGCCAAGGGCAACATCATTTAGAATACATGGCTTTTAGTTAATATTACAAAGAAAAGTCGCAGAAAATCATGAGTAATAAACATTTACTTTATATCCCTCCATGTGCAAACAAACAAACAAAAAGCAGTGAAGGGGAAGTTTTCTGAAAGTTTGTTGAGACATATTACTGAATTGGATCACTAATTTATTTTTTAATTAATTCACCTCCCTCAAAAAAGATGCCAAACAAATAAAGCAAAGTCCTTGTACTAGTTAAACTGAAGCAAAAGTTGAAAAGTATTTCATTAGCCATGTCAAAAATTATAGGTTGAATTTTACATCTTTAGTTCATCGCTCTTTGTTAGAAGGGAGAATGCTTAATCATTGGTCCTATGGAATCATGTTTGGTCACTTCGTTCATCAGACTTTCTACGTCTTTCAATTTTTTTATTAATAATATTGTTATTATTTTGGTTCTACTTACTCTACTCTGCACCAATTCCAACAGGTCTTACCATGATTCTCCAAAACCATCCCCTTCATATGTTCTTATGGCACAATTGGATTCTGTTATTTATAGGACATAATTTTTCCTTCCATTCTCTGAGTAATGGTTTCCAGTTCTTTGCAATCTGAAAAGAAGCTACTATAATGATTTTTATTTACAGATGAATGTGTCTTTTTTTCCTTTGACACTATGAGTTAGAAATCTAATAGTAGTATTTACCAATAAAGAAACCATCAAAGGGTCAAAGTACATGCAGGATTTTCTACAAGTTTGGAGCAATTGATCCAAATTGATTTTCTGAAAAGCTATACAAATTCAATGCCCACCAACAGGGTATTATTTTTTTTCATGCAGACCCTACAACATTTGTGATTTTCTTTTCTTTTTTTGGTTCATTTTTCCCCCAGTCCTAATGAAGGAAGATAAAATGGTAATTCTAAAGCAATGACGTTTGTTGTGAAAAGAATATTTTAGTTAAGGAATAGAGGGAAAAATTTCTTATTTCTTCTAGCTGTAGAATTAGAGGAGAATATTACATAACAATGGAAGTGTAGATTAGGAGCATGAACTAGTTTCTGAGTCTCATTATTTTATCTAAGCCAGGCAAGGAAAAATTTAATGGGAAAGTGTAGGGTTTGAATACCATAAAGTAAACTAGTAATAGAGATGTTGTGGGTAAGGGATTGAGGGATAGTAAAGAAAATAGATTGACTTAGGAAAGAAAAAAAAATACAAAGAAGGTACACTTCAATTCAAATTATCTAATTATAAAAATGGAGGGAGAGTGTGAATTAAAACTTCTAAAATATCAGGGAAGACAAAAACATAAACTTAGGAGAAAATATCAATATGAAAACAGCTAAAAGCAAAGTTTCAAAGAAAAATGCTAATTGAACCCAAGACCAGCAATAATTCCTAGAAGAGTAGAGAAAGAAATTAGAGTGGTAAAGGAAAAATCAGGGAAAGGAATGATATGGGTGCAAGATCAAAAGATAATTATCAGCTTGATAAAAGAGAAATGAAAAATACTGACAAAAGTAGAATGTGCAAAAACAGAATTGGCTGAATGGCAAAAGAAACACACACACAAACAATCACTGAAGAAGTCACCACATTGAAAGTGAGAGTTGGGCCAATGGAAAAAGAGACATGAAAGTTCCCTAAAGATTTTTTTAATTAGAATAGAGAAATTAAAAGCTAATGATTCCATGAGATCTCAAAACAACACCACCAACAACAGTAAAACAAAGCCAAAAGATTGAAAAATAGAAGAAAATGTGAAATATCAAATTTCAGGAACAACTGACCTGGAAAAGAGATTCAGGAGAGAGATCCAGCATTATTGAGCTACCTGAAAGTGACAATAAAAAACAACCTCGACATCCTATTTCAAAAAAAAAATTCAAAGAAAAACTGCCATGATATCTTAGATCCAATAGGTAAAATAGAATTTGAAAGAAGCCATAGAGAATCTCCTGGAAGAGATACTAAAACTAAAACCTCTATGAATAATGTAGCAAAATTCTAGAGCCCCCAGTTCAAGGAGAAAAATTTGCAAGAAAAACATATTTCAAATATCATTGAGTCATAATCAGGATCATACAAGATTTAGCAGCTTCTATGTTTTTTTATTTTAATTATTTTCATTTATTTATTTTTAATTTTCAACATTCACTTTTTTTTGTCTTTTTAACTGCTTTATTTATGCCTTTTTTAATTTAAATTTATTTATTTAACATATTTGGTTTTCAGCATTGATTTTCACAATAGTTTGAATTACAAATTTTCTCCCCATTTCTACCCTCCCTCCCACTCCAAGATGGCTTATATTCTGGTTGCCCAGTTCCCCAGTCAGCCCTCCCCTCTATCATCCCCCTCCCCTCTCATCCCCTTTTCCCTTCCATTCTTGTAGGGCAAGATAAATTTCTATGCCCCATTGCTTGTGTATCTTATTTTTTAGTTGCATGCAAAAACATTTTGTTTTTGAACATCTGATTTTAAAACTTTGAGTTCCAAATTCTCTCCCCTCTTCCCTTCCCACCCACCCTCCCTAAGAAGTCGAGCAATTCAACCTAGGCCACACATGTATCATTATGTATAACCCTTCCACAATACTCATGTTGTGAAAGGCTAACTACATTTTGCTCCTTCCCAACCCATCCCCCTTTATTGAATTTTCTCCCTTGACCCTGTCCACTTTCCAAAGTGTTTGTTTTGATTACCTCCACCCCCATCTGCCCTCCCCTCCATCATCCCCCCACTTTTATTTTTTTTTATCTTCCTCCCTCTTCTTTCCTGTGGGGTAAGATACCCAACTGAGTATGTGTGGTATTCCCCCTCAGGCCAAATCTGATGAGAGCAAGGTTCACTCATTCCCCCCTCACCTGCCCTCTCCCCTCCTCCCACAGAACTGCTTCCTCTTGCCACCTTTATGGGAGATAATCCACCCCATTCTATCCCTCCCTATCTCCCTCTCTCAGTATGATGCTCTCTCATCCCTTAATTTCATTTTATTTCTTTTAGATATCTTCCCTTCATCTTCAACTCACCCTGTGTCTGCTCTCTCTCTTTTACATATATATATATATATATATATATATATATATATATATATATATATATATATATATATATATATAAACACACACATATATACACATACACACACATACATACATATACACATAGATATATACATATATACATTCACTTGTATATATACATAAACACATACATATATATGCATATTCCCTTCAACTACCCTAATACTAAGGTCTCATGAATCATACACATCATCTTTCCATGTAGGAATGTAAACAAAGCAGTTCAACTTTAGTAAGTCCCTTGCAATTTCCATTTCTTGATTACCTTTTCATGCTTTTCTTGATTCTTGTGTTTGAAAGTCAAATTTTCTATTCAGTTCTGGTCTTTTCACTGAGGAAGCTTGAAAGTCCTCTATTTTATTGAAAATCCATATTTTGCCTTGGAACATGGTACTCAGTTTTGCTGGGTAGGTGATTCTAGGTTTTAATCCTAGTTCCATTGACCTCCGGAATATTGCATTCCAAGCCCTTAGATCTCTTAATGTAGAAGCTGCCAGATCTTGGGTTATTCTGATTGGGTTTGCACAATACTCAAATTGTTTCTTTCTGGCTGCTTGCAGTATTTTCTCCTTGATCTGGGAGCTCTGGAATTTGGCAACAATATTCCTAGGAGATTTCTTTTTGGGATCTATTTGAGTAGGCGATCGATGGATTCTTTCAATTTCTATTTTGCCCTGTGGCTCTAGAATATCAGGGCAGTTCTCCTTGATAATTTCTTGAAAGATGATATCTAGGCTCTTTTTTTGATCATGGCTTTCAGGTAGTCCAATAATTTTTAAATTATCTCTCCTGGATCTATTTTCCAGGTCAGTGGTTTTTCCAAGGAGATATTTCACATGGTCTTCCATTTTTTCATTCCTTTGGTTCTGTTTTATAATATCCTGATTTCTCATAAAGTCACTAGCTTCCACTTGCTCCAATCTGATTTTTAAAGTAGTATTTTCTTCAGTGGTCTTTTGGACCTCCTTTTCCATTTGTCTAATTTTGCCTTTCAAGGCATTCTTCTCCTCATTGGCTTTTTGGAGCTCTTTTGCCATTTGAGTTAGTCTGTTTTTTAAGGTGTTGTTTTCTTCAGTGTATTTTTCAGTATTTTTTTGTGTCTCCTTTAGCAAGTCATTGACTTGTTTTTCATGGTTTTCTCGCATGCTTCTCATTTCTCTTCCCAATTTTTCCTCTACTTCTCTAACTTGCTTTTCCAAATCCTTTTTGAGTTCTTCTATGGACTGGGGCCAGTTCATGTTTTTCTTGGAGTCTTTGGTTGTAGGCTCTATGACTTTGTTGTCTTCTTTAGGCTGTATGTTTTGGTCTTCTTTGTCACCAAAGAAAGAATCCAAAGTCTGAGACTGCATCTCAGTGCGTTTTCGCTGCCTGGCCATATTCCCAACCAACTAACTTGACCCTTGAGTTTTTCAGTGGGGTATGACTGCTTGTAGACTAACAAGTTCTATGTTCCACGTTTGGGGGGGAGGTGCCAGCTCTGTCAGAGCCACACTCCTCCTTCCCCAAGAACCCCCAGTCCAGACTGGGCTTAGATCTTCAGCAGGCTGTTGCACTCCTGCTCTGATCCACCACTTAATTCCTCCCACCAGGTGGGCCTGGAGCCTGAAGTAACAACAGCTGTAGCTGCCCCACCTCCGCTGCCCCTGGGGCTGGAAGCCGAACTGCGAACTCCTTCCACTCCTGCAGCTTTTCCCACTAACCTCCGCAGTCCTTGGTGTTTGTGGGTCGAGGGGTCTGGCAACAGCCGCAGCTCACATATTCAGGGCGCTAGGGCCCCCTCTGCCCGGCCTCTTGTCTGGATGGCCCACGCCGCTCAGGCTGGGCTCCGCTCCACTCCGTTCCCAGCTCCCAGCTCCGAGATCCGTGTGGGATATACCTCACCCAGAGACCATCCAGGCTGTCCTGGGCCAGAGCCCTGCTTCCTTCTGCTGTTCTGTGGGTTCTGCCCTCAACATTCACTTTTAAAAAATTTTAAGTTCAAAATTTTCCCTCTCTCTTCTCCTCCCTCCCCAAGACAGTATGTAGTCTGATAGAAGCTATACATATATAATCGTATTAAACATATTTCTACATTAGTTATGTTGTGAAAGAAGAATCAGAACAAAAGGGAAAAAAACAAGAAGGAAAAAAAGAAAATAGTATGCTTCCATCAGCATTCAGATTCCATAGTTCTTTCTCTGGCTGTAGATAGCATTTTCCTTCATGTGTCTTTTGGAATTGTCTTAGTTCATTGTATTAGTGAGAAGAGCTAAGTCTATCAAAGTTGGTCATCACACATGTTGCTGTTATTGCATAAAATGTTCTCTTCATTCTACTCACTTCACTCAGTTTATGCAAGTCTTCCAAGGTTTTTTTTTTTTTTTCTGAAATCCACTTGCTCATCATTTCTTATATCACAATAGTATTTCATTACATTCATATACCACAACTTGTTCAGCCATTCCCCAATTGATGGGCATTCCCTCAATTTCTAATTCTTTCCCACCACAAAAAATATTTTTGTACATGTGTATTAGGAGGGTAGAGTTTATAATTTCAAAGAGGATCATATATATGTCTGAAAGGTTCGGAACCGCTGGATATAAGAAACTCTCAAAGTAGGAGGCAGAAGAATCAAAGCATATATTTAGGTTCCACAGTAACCAACCCATGTACCAGCATCCCCACTTTGATATATTGATCAAAAGCTTCCAGGCCCAATAAGTCCGCCTCGCAAGAGTAACCAGGAGGCCACAGAGAAGGATGATGGTGTACAGCAAAATCATATATGTGCTTCCCGTCTATGCTAAAAAGATTACCCGCTGGCCTCAAGTCCTTGTTCAGCTTCCTCGCGTAGGTCAGCCCTGCTGCCTACCGGCAGCTCCTGCTTCAGCTTCAGCTGTGGCTGTAGCTGTAGCAGCCTCTGTCTCCAACGGAAGCTGTTTTTAACCATCCGGCTTCTGCAGGGGTGTAAGATACACCAGGGAAAGCACAGGTTCTTTCAATCTGCTTAAGCAAGGTGAAGGGGTTGACTGGGAAAGCACAGGTTCTTTAGATCAGCTTAAGCAAGGGAAGCAAGGTGAAAAGGCTGACAAGCTTACTCCAATCTAACATACAAACAGCATTCAGTTCAGGGGAAAAAGCCAAACTAGTCAAGGGCACTTGTTGACTAAGTGCTAAGGAGCCTATTTTTGGTTACCAACACAACATGTGGGTCCTTTTGCCTTTTTATGATCTCTTTGGGATACAGACCAAATAGTGGTATTGCTGGATCAAAATGTATACACACTTTTATAACCCTTTGGACATAGTTCTAAATTTCTTTTCAGATTAGTTGGATCAGTTCATAATGCTACTAACTCCACTAATGTTCCAATTTTCTCACATCTTCTCCAACATTTATCATTTTCCTCTCTGTTTTTCATATTAGCTGGTTTGATGGGTGTGAATTGGGACCTCTGAGCTTTTTCATTTTCATTTCTCTAATCAATATTGATTTAGAGCATTTTTTCATATGACTATAGATATCTTTATTTTTTTCCTCTGACAACTGCCTGTTCACATCCTTTGACCATTTATCAATTGGCAAATGACTTGGATTCTTATAATTTTGACTTAATTCTCTATATTTTTAAAAATGAGGCTGCAAAAATTATTTCTCGGCTTTCTGCTTCCCTTCTGATCTTGGTTGCATTGGTTTTGTTTATATTACCTTCCATGTTAAAAGGGAAGAAGGCTTGAAACGTGATATTCTGGAAGGCAAAGGACCTAGGATTACATCCAAGAATAACCTACTATATTAGGAAGGCAGAATTTATGATTTCAAAGAGAATCTCATATGTGCCTAAAAGGTCCAGAACCGCAGGATATAAGGAATTCTCTAGGCAGAAGGCAGGAGAACTAAAGCATGTATTTACACTCCACAGTAACAAGCCCACAAAACAGCATCCCCATTTTGATATTTTCATCAAAATCTTCCAGGCCCAATAAGTCCGCCTCACAAGGGTAACCAGGAGGCCACAGAGAAGCGAGATGGTATAAGGCAAAATCGTACACATGCTTCCCCTCTATAGTAAGAAGATTACCCACTGGCCTCCAGTCAGCTCTGCTACCGGCAGCTCAGCTTCAGCTGTAGGCGTCTCTGGCTCCAACTGGAAAAGGAAGAGAGGAGCTTCAAGCTGTCTTCTCCCCTCTTATAGAGTTTTTGACATCATCAAGCGCCACCTGAACGACCAGGGCCGATTGGTTCTTGACTTGGCCCCTCCCCCTAGCGTAGACCAGGTTAACACTCCTCCCCTCAGCCAGCCCCATGACTCATCACACAGGAAGTTCTCTGATTCCTGGCATGGTCGCTGGGCTTCCTGCCCTGGAAGAGCAAGCCCCAGTGTCCAGGGAAGCTCAATGAGGTAAGCTGAGTCATTCAAAGAAAACAAAGTCCATTGTGGTTACACCTAACCAGAAAAGATGCCTATAATTTTTGTTTTTGGGGGGATAATGAATGAAATAGAGCACTTCCAAGAATTTCTGATAAGATAACCAGAGCTGAATAGAAAATTTGAAATTCAAACAGAAGACTCAAGAGAATAAATTACAAGAAAGTTAACATAAATCAATAATTGTAAGGCACTCAATGGAGCTAAACTTTTTGTTTTTACATTCCCTTATGGAAATATGATAATGTAACTTCTAAAAACTTCATCATTATAATGGCAGTTAGGAGTCTAAGTGAACATAGGGCATGGGAGTGAGTCAACTATTTGGGGATGATCTCCAAAAATTATGTAGAGATGAGAAAGAGGGATGCACTTGGAGAAAGAAGAACTGAGAAGCAGAATGGGGAAATTTTACTCACCTTATAAAGATACACAAAGGAAAGCTCTTATATTGAGTTTGAAAAGGGGGTGGCAGGCAATAGTTGAATTTCACTGTCATTAGAACTGGTTACAAGAGGTAAGACACCCACAATCAGATTGGTATAGAAATTTATCTTACCCAATAGGCAAACAAGAGGGGAAGTGGATAAGGCATAAGGAGTGGGGGAAGACAAAAGGCAGAGTAGATTAAGGGAGACAGTAGTCAGAAGCAAAACAATTTTTTTTTGAAAAGGGAAAGGAGGGGAGAGAGAGGAAGACAAGGAAGAGAGGGAGAGGGGAAAGAGAGAGACAGAGACAGAGACAGAGAGAAAAGAAGGAGGAGGAGAAGGAGGAAGAGAAGAAGGAGGAGGAGAAATTAGGATGGAGGGAAATACACAGTAAGCATAACTGTGAATATTAATGGAATGACCTCATCCATAAAAATGAAGTGGATAATAGACTGGATTTGAAACCAGAATCCAACAATACATTGTGTATAAGGAACACACTTGATATAGAAATGCAAACACATATTTAAAATAAGGGGCTGCAGTAGAATCTATTATATTCCAGGTGAAATAAAAAAAAGGCAGGGGTAGCAATCATGATGCCAGACAAAGTGAAAATAAGAAAAACATGACCTAATTAAAATAGATAATTCAGGAAACTGTATTTGTTTTCTAAAAGGTACCAAAGACACTGAAGTAATATAACATAATTTTACAGTAAGTTTATGGCAAATTGTTTTCCAGTTTTCCCAGAAATTATTGTCAAATGATGAATTCTTACTCCTAAATTTTGGATCTTTGGCTTTACCAAGCATGAGATTGCTATGATCATTTACTACTATGTATTGTGTACCTATTTTATCTCACAGATTTACCAGTCTATTTCTTAACCAAAACATTGTTTTGATGATTACCACCTTGCAACATAGTTTGAACCCTGAAACTGCTAGGCTTTCTTCCTAAACATTTTTTTTCATTGATTCCCTTGATATTCTTGATCTTTTTTTTTTCTTCCAGATTAGTTTATGTTTACTTTCTAGCTCTACAAAGTAATTCTTTATTAGGTTAGTTGGTATGGCACTGAATAAGTTAATTAACTTAGGTAGACTTAAAAATTTTATCATATGGTTCCATCTCTCCATGAGAAACGAATATTTCTCTAACTCTTTAGATCTGTCTCTATGTGAAAAGTGCTTTGTCATTGTGTTCAAATAATCCCTGGTTTTGTCTTGACAGGAAGATTCACAAGTATTTTATATTGTCTGTAATTGATTTAAACGTGATTCCTTATCTCTTCCTTTTCTATTATTTTTGTTAGTACAAAAATTTTAATAATTTATGTTGGTTTATTATATATCCTGTATCTTTGCTGAATTTGTTAACTGTTTTAACTAGGTTTTTTTCAGTTGATTTTCTAGGGTTCTTTAAGTATGTCATTTCATCATTTGCATAGGGTAATAATTGTGTTTCTTTACTGCTTATTTTTATTGTTTTAATTTCTTTGTTGTCTTGCTGTTATAGCTGACATTTCTAGCACAATATTGAATAATAGTGGAGATAATGGACATCCTTGCTCCATTTATTCCCATTACAGACAATGCTTGCTCTTGGTTTTAGATAGGTACTACTCAACACTTTAAGAAAGACCCCACTGATTCCTATGCTTTTGAGTGTTTTTCATGGGAATGAGTATTGTATTTTGTCCAGACTTTTTCTGTATTTATTGATGTGATCTTATGATTTTTGTTGTTTTTGTTATTGTCTGGTCGTTACACCAATAGTTTTCCTAAATTTGAACTAGTCCAGCATTTCTTGTTTAAATTTCACCTTCTATGATCTTTGTGATATATTTTTATAAATTCTTGCTAGTATTTTATTTAAATTTTGCACCAATATCCATTAAGAAAAGACGTGTATAATTTTCTTTCTCTGTTTTTTCTCTCTGAATTTTTCACATCAACACCATATTTGTGTTATAAAAAAGAAAATATAAATTTTTTAACCTATTGTTTTCAAATTGTTTATAGATTATTTGCATTAAGTGATCCTTAAAATCTTGGCACAGCTCTTTTGTGAATCCATCTGGTTCTGGAGACTTTTTTTTCCCTTGGGCAGCTCGTTGATGACTTGTTCAATTTCTTTTTCTATGAGTGAATTATTTAATCATTCATTTTTCTCCTTTTTGTTAATCTGGGCAGTTTATATTTTTGTAAATACTTATCTATTTCCCTTAGAGTATCTATTTTACTGGCTTAGAATTGGCAAAATAATTTAATAATTTCTTTTATTTCATCCTCATTAGTGGGACATTCACTTTTTCCATTTTTGATACTAGTAATTTGCTTTTCTTTTTTTATAATCTAATCAACCAGTGTTTTTTTATTTTTTTTTTCATAAAACCAGCTCCTAGGTTTATGTAATAGTTCATTTTTGAACTTTCAATTTTATTAACCTCTCCTTTGATTTTCAGAATTTCTATTTTGGTGTTATTTGGAAATTCTTAATTTGTTCTTTTTTTTTTTCCTATTTCCTTAGTTCCCAATTCATTGATAAACTCTTCAGTTCTTTTACTGATGTATATATTTAGACATACACATTTCCCCAAATTACTACTTTGGTTGTATCCCACAAATTTTGAAATGTGATCTCATTGTTGTCATTCTCTTTAAGCAAATTATTGATTTTTTCTATGATGTGTTTTTTTGAAACACTAATTTGTTAGGATTAGATTATTTAGTTTCCAATTAATTTTTATCTATCTTTTCATGGCCCTTTAATGAATATAATTTTATTGAATTATGTAATGAAATGAGTGCCTTTGCTATTTATGCTTTTATGCAATTGGTTCTTGAAAATTATAAGCTCTAGTATCAGTTGTTGTGAAGGCTCCATTTACAATTGTGGAAAAATATTCCTTTTTACTACCATTCATTTTTCTCAAGAGGTCTGTCATCTCTAACTTTTCAAAGATTATATTCATGTTCTTCACTACTTTCATTTTTATTTTGTAGTTAGATTTATCCAGCTCTGAGAAATGAAAGGTGAGGTCCTCTACTTGTATGTTTTATTGTCTATGTTGTCTTATAATTCTTTAAGATTTTGGATGCTATGCCATATGATATATATATATATATATATATATATATATATATATATATAGCTTTCATATCTAGTAAACAAACTCAGGTGTCTATGAACCATACTACCAAGTAGTGACATTACTTCATTTGTGTATGATGCCTTTTAACAAGATATAGTTTCCCTGCTTATTTTTTTAAATTAGCTCTATTTTTGCTTTTGTTTTGTCTTAAATCATTATTGCTACTCCTGCCATTTCTTCCTCAGCTCAAGTATAATAAGTACTTTCAACTTCCTAACCCCTTATTTTAACTCTTTGTGTGTCTTTCTACTTCAAGTGTGTTTCTAGTATATAACATATTGTTGGATTCTGGTTTCTAATCCATTCAGGTATTCACTTCGATTATATGGTTGAGTTTATTCCATATACATTCATAGTTATAATTATTAACTGTGCATTTCCCTGCATCTCAATTTTTCCCATTTAACCTTCTGTTCTCTTCTTCTTCTTCTTCTTCTTCTTCTTCTTCTTCTTCTTCTTCTTCTTCTTCTTCTTCTTCTTCTTCTTCTTCTTCTTCTTCTTCTTCTTCTTTCTTTTCTTCTTTCCCATCTCTCTCTTTCTCACACCTGCACACCCACACCCACTGCATATGCATATATGTCTCTACATATATGTGTGTGTATGTATATCTATATATGTGTGTGTATGTATATGTCTACACACACATATATACATATGTAGATATACACATATGCGTGTGTTCCTTTTTGAACCAATTTAGATGTGAATGACATTCAAGCATTGACTGTTCTTCCCTTTTATTTTCACTTCCTTGTAAAAACTGTTCCTTGCTCCTCTCTTTTACATGAGATAATGTCCTCCATTCTTCCTCTCTTCCCCCTTCTCCTAGAGCATCCCTCTTTCTTTCCTATTGAAAAACAAAGTAATCAATTACAGAGAAAACAATCAGAAGGGACTACATATGGTACTGAGTGATAAGGAAATAAAGAATCTGGGCAACTAAAAATACCAACAATTTCTGGAAGAGACCTTAAAGACTCAAATACCTTAAACATAGTCAGATATCAATATGACAACCAGTAACAATAGATGGAAACATAGCTTTCATATCTAGTAAACAAACTCAGGTGTCTATCAACCATACTACCAAATGAAAGAAAATGAGCCAAAATTTGATGAGTCTAAAGACATTTGCAGAAAATGTTGCATCATAAAATGCTATTCCATAGTGGTTCAAAAGAGAAATAAGAATGACAAGGGAAGAATTTGTTTTCTGCACAGCAACAATAATGAGCAAATGTAACAACAATGCTTCTTGCCGCTACTGTGGCTGTGCATGGCTGATAACACCAGCACACAGAAAGGCTGCTAGCACAGGTCCTTGATCTGCTTTGCTAAGGAAAGAAATTTTAAGGTGTTAAGAATCGTGCTTTAATTAAACATACATATACCATTCACTTAGTTCAGGGGGAAAAGCCTGCATCTTGAACTTGAGAGAGAATACAAACATAAATTGTAAGCATAAATTACATAAACAATAAAATAACACAAATCAGCAGAAAGGCTTCTGTCTCTCTCTCCAAGCAATACCTAAAGTGTTACCAGAGAGAGAGGCACTAATATCTGGGTTTTCAGAGCAGGGTATGGGGAGCAGGGGGTAGGGGCTCCAATAGCTACCCAAAGTCTCGTCTGGCCAAATCATCAACACTCTTCCAACAAGTGTGCCCCCAAGGGTGAAACGCTAATATCTGAGTATATATACATACTTCTTCAGGGTCAAAGGGCATCACAACCATGTGACTCAAACTCATGTGAACTAGGACTTCCCTTGACATAAGCAGGTCACTAAAGACTCCCAATTCAATCAAAGATTCCTTAGTGCTGAGAAGCACTCCAAAACAAAGACAACAAAAGTCCACTTTGCTTGCCTTTACATTTGAGAGGCGAGACTCATCAGAGGTACTTGATTACCTCAGTGCTGAGAACCATTCCAAAACAGAAGACGAAAAGTTCCCACTTTATCTGCCCTATTCAGAGGCAAGACTCATTAAAGGCATGTATTGGCCTTAGCATTCCAAAAAAGAACAGCAAAAAATATCCTACCCTAATTACCATGACAGCAAAATAGAAAAAAAAAATCTTGCAATTTTCATTTGAAACCTCAGGAAAGGAAAAAAAAGAGAATAATAGATTGGGAATATAAGTACTCAAAAGTAAAGGTCAACCTAGCAGAAGGTAAGCAAAGAAAAGATACAAAACAGTAGCATCAAAAGAAATTACACTCTATACGAGCAAAACATAATGGTCTCAAAGAAAGAATGTGCAGAGACAAACTAAGGATCATAAGTCTCAAAGAGAAACATAACAGAACAAAAAAAAACCTTAATGCCATAATGAAAAAAATTAATAGAACCACCCAGAACTTCTGAAATTCCAATGTAAAGAGTGGGAAATAGAATAATGTGTTCCAAAGAGCAATGAAACTTAAAATGCAACCCAAACTGAACCATCCTGCACTTCCAAGATTAAGCACATAAGACAAAAAAAAAGAATGTTGATTAAAGAAAAAGGAGAAGTGAAGAAATTATTTGCCTACCAAAAACCATAAAAGAACAGAAATTTGGGAGTGAATAAATGCAGCATGCAAGGACAGTAACAGCAATATAATGTCGAGAGACTTCTTTCTACATGTACACAAGGCTATAGGGGTGAAGACGGTAGTTAGACAATGAAACCTGAGTAAACATTTCAGGAATGAATGGTCTATTTTCCTTCCCAAAAGTATAGCTATCATTCTCAGTTGAGACTGCTTAACTATCTTGTTTTTAAAGATAATTTGAGGATAGCAATAAGAGAAAGGAAAAAAATGTAATCATGAGAGTGAAATATACCACACTCATTGCAGGTATGGGAATTTCTTGATCCCAGCTGCTATCTTTTTAAAAGACACCTTTTATAGGGAAAGAATATTTGTGTCCACAAAATAAGTTATTACAAATTCTGAAATTCCCCAATGTGTAAATCGTTCCTTTAGTCTAAGACATTGTACATTAAGTTAATGTTAAAATGTGTATGTATATACATATATATGTGTGTGTGTGTGTGTACACATAAATACATGAAAGTATGTGTGTATATACACATGTGTATGCGGATATTGTTAGATAGGACACATAACAACTTAGCATGATGTTATGTTGTCTAGGAAAAAGTTCTTGAGAAACATGAAGGATGCATGTATGTTTTAGGGCAAGAAGTGGCAAAAAAGGTCTAGAGCCGAAATGGCCACTCTTGAGTAAGGCCTGAAGCAGATTAAAATATAATTGGTAAATACCTAACAACATAAATAAAAATATAATAAATGATAAAAAATATATTTTAAAACTCAGTATATATGTGGTCCTCTTCTTTATTTTAGTTTGGCACCATTGATCTAGAGCATAAAGTCTTGCATAGAGAGATTAGAAATACAAAAACAAAATATTGTAGTAGAGGTATTAAAGTAGAATGACATTTGAAAATGTCAATAGCTAGAGCTATGACTAAGGCTAGGTCTACATCTTTGGTACTGCCAAAGTGACTTCCTTTCTGTTCCTCACTCAACATTCTATCTCCTATATCCATGTCTTTGTCCTGTGCATAGACTATACTTCCATTGAATATTGGTAATATGTCCAATACCTTGAATTGAAAGATAGTATAATCAAAGAACACTCTCCATTAGTTTCAGCTACAGTCTGAACCCAGCCAACACACACTATCAACATGTATTCAGCCAACTACTTTTCAGACTTTGACCATCGCTGGCCCCCTGAAATGTGTGATCTGTAATAATTGCCTAGGGAGATATAACAGTTTCTAGGTTGCAGACCCAGGTATGGTTTGAGTAAAACTAATTGAATTTTTCTGCCTAAAGCTTTGATGTCCTTCCAGCAAGTTTACCAGTGTGTTTCCTTATAGGATATACTGAAAATGTCATCTTAAGGACATTTAATGAAAGTTCTTTTAACTACCTCCTTGGTATTTTCATTACCCTGGTACTCCCTTTTTGTACCCAAGCCTTCTGTAGTCAATAACTCTTATCAACTCCACTTCTTAGTGTACTTTGTTTCCTTCAGAGCTTAACTCAGATGTCTTCTAAATAAGGCTTTTTTCAGATTCCCCTGATACTACTGCCTCATCACATATCTATATCTATCCATATCTATATCTATGTATATGTATGTATGTATGTATGTACGTATGTATGTATATATTTGCATATACACATATGCATCTCCATGCATATGCACATATGGCCATATATACATTTATATACACACAGAAACATATGCATACATGTATACAAGCAACATATATGCACATACATATGTGTATGCATATGCAGGTCACATTCTTATCTAAGTACATGTTGTTTCCTTAGAAATTATATAATCTCCTTGAGGGCAGAAACTATTTGTTTTTTTATCTTTATGTCCACAATAACTGGCACCTCATAGGCAGTTAGTAAATACTTGTTTATTGATCTGTAATTATAGATTCACAGATAGACAGATAGATAATCTGTTACTCACAAAAATACTCATTAAACAAATGTAAATTACCAGGAACTGAGTTAGACAATACAAAGAAAAAAAAATAGAACAGTCTCTACCATCAAAGAACGTAAATTTTAATGGAGTATGTTTGTGTATAAGCATAGCTATATGTACAAAATGAATTAAAGTTAATTTGAACAGAGGTAGGCACATGAAATATGGTAAATCAAGAAAGGCAATATGTAGAAAGTTTTTCTTGAACTTGTCAGCTATTTGGTGCCATGAGCAGTGAGCTGGCCTGGAATCAGGAAGACAAGTTCAAATCAGGCTAAGACATTTGCTAGCTGTTTGGTCCTGGGCAAATCACAACCCCTGTTTGGCTGTTTCCTTATCTGAAAAATGGAAATAATAATGTCCACTTTCCAGGGTTGTTGTGAGGATCCAATAAGAATAATTGTAAGATTTTTAACATAGTGCCTGGTACATAGTAAGTAATTTTCATTGTATTTATCATCATTGTCATCAACAAATTATGAGTCAATTTAATACTATAAAATAATTATAAAAGGCACATGGGAATCATTTCACCAGTATTTCTTTTTTTCAATACATTAAGGTTTAGTAAGCTTAACTATTTATTTTGTTTTATTGTTTTTGTTTTATACTTTATTTTACACAGTCACATTTTAAAACAATTTTAAACATTCACTTTTAAGACTTTGAATTCCAAATTGTCTCTCTTTCTCCATCATCACCTGAACCCCTCAACACAGAGAAGGCAAGTAAGTTAATATAGGTTATACATGTCTCATCATGTAAAACATATCCATGACAGCCATGTTGTGAAAGAAAACATAAACAAAAAAGAAATTCAAGAAAAATAAAGAAGTAAAAAAAATGTATGCTTCATCCTGTATTCAAACATGATCAGCTCTTTCTCTGGGGATGGATAGCATTTTATTTTAAATTATTATTTATTTCTTTAATATGTTTAGTTTTCAACATTGATTTCCACAAGAGTTTGAATTACAAATTTTCTCCCCATTTCTATCCTCCCCCCATGCCAAGATGGCATATATTCTGGTTGCTCTGTTCCCCAGTCAGCCCTCCCTTCTGTCACCCCACTCCCCCCAACCCCTTTTCCCTTACTTTCTTGTAGGGCAAGATAGATTTCTATGCCCCATTGCCTGTATCTTATTTCCAAGTAGCTTGTAAAAACTCTTTTTTGAACATCTTCTTTCAAAACTTTGAGTTCCAAATTCTCTCCCCTCTTCCCTCCCCATCCACCCTCCCTAAGAAGGCAAGCAATTCAACATAGGTCACATGGGTATCATTATGTAAAACCCTTCCACAATACTCATGTTGTGAAAGACTAACTATGTTTTACTCCTTCCTAACCTATCCCCCTTTATTGAATTTTCTCCCTTGACCCTGTCCTTTTGGAAAGTGTTTGTTTTTGATTACCTCCTCCCCCATTTGCCCTCCCTTCTATCATCCCCCCTTTTTTATCTCCCTCCTCCTTCTTTCCTGTGGGGTAAGATACATAATTGAGTGTGTATGATATTCCCTCCTCAGGGTCAAATCCGGTGAGAGCAAGATTCACTCATTCCCCCTTACCTGCCCCCTCTTCCCTTCCTATAGAACTACTTTTTCTTGCCACTTTTATGTGAGATAATTTACCCCATTCTACCTCTCCCTTTCTCTCTCTCTCAATATATTCCTTTCTCTTTCCTTAATTTGATTTCCTTTTTTTAGATATCATCCCTTCATATTCAACTCACCCTGTGCCCTCTGTCCATACATACATATATATATATATGTGTGTGTGTGTGTGTGTGTGTGTGTGTGTGTGTATTATATATATACACACACATACATATATGTGTATATATATGTATGTATGTATGTGTGTATGTAATGTATATATGTATGTATGTGTGTATGTATATTCCCTTCAGCTACCCTAATACTGAGGTCTCATGAATTATACACATCATCTTTCAATGTAGGAATGTAAACAAAACAGTTCAACTATAGTAAGTCCCTTGTGATTTCTCTTTCTTGTTTACCTTTTCATGCTTCTCTTGATTCTTGTGTTTGAAAGTCAAATTTTCTGTTCAGCTCTTATCTTTTCACTTAGAAAGCTTGAAAGTCCTCTATTTTATTGAAAGTCTGTATTTTTCCTTGGAGCATGATCCTCACTTTTGCTAGGTAGGTGATTCTTGGTTTTAATCCTAGCTCCATTGACCTCCAGAATATCATATTCCAAGCCCTTCAATCCTTTAAAGTAGAAGCTGCTAGATCTTGTATTATCCTAATTATATTTCCACAATACTCCAATTGTTTCTTTCTGGTTGCTTGCAGTATTTTCTCCTTGATCTGGGAGCTCTGGAATTAGGCAACTATATTACTAGGAGTTTTCCTTTAGAGATTTTTTTAGGAGGTGATCAGTGGATTCTTTCAAATTCAATTTTACCCTCTGGCTCTAGAATATCAGGGTAGTTCTCCTTGATAATTTCTTGAAAGATGATATCTAGGCTTTCTTTTGCTCATGGCTTTTAGGTAGTCTAATAATTTTAAAATTACCTCTCCTGGAACTATTTTCCAGGTCAGTGGTTTTTCTAATGAGATATTTCACATTATCTTCCATTTTTTCGTTCCTTTGGTTATGTTTTAAAATATCTTGATTTCTCATTAAGTTACTAGCCTCCACTTGCTCCAATCTCATTTTTACGGTAGTATTTTCTTCAGTGTTTTTTGGCCCCCTTTTCCATTTGGCTAATTCTGCCTTTCAGGGCATTCTTCTCCTCATTGGCTTTTTTGAACTCTTTTGCCATTTGAATTACTCTATTTTTTTTTCACATAAGTGAATTTTCCATCTTTATTCATTAGCTAGAAAAATTAGTTTACGTATGATGATGGAAATATTTTTAAAAATGGATTACTTGTGATTCCAATGAAGTGAACATATTTAACATTACCAGATGGTGCTGGGTTATAGCATTTTTACCCAAGTACAACATAACAGGGCCGTGTCCTCAGGACTGTTGGGGACCATTGGGTCTTTTGCATTTAGAGTAAATGACTCTTTGCTTTTACTTTTGTGTAAAAAATTTGAAGTTTTTATTACAGTCCTTTTCTTCTTGCATTGTCAGATGTGTGTGTTACTGTTTCTTGTCCTCCAACAATTAAAATGCCCAAACATTTCCATTTGAACCCAATTTGCTTTGGAATGGGAAGACCAAATTGCCAAGTTTAATAGCCACCTCTCAAGAGGATTTGTATTGTGAGAACAAAGCATGCAGCACTTAGTTAACTTGCTCTGCATTGCTGAGAAGCCTTTAGTTTACAAGTTATGTTTTTCTGGTGGTCAGCTGTGTCTCAGATAGTTGTGCTTGCCAGATAAGTGAGGTGTTGATGTCTTAGAGGAGTGATTTTGAGTACCCACTTTCCTTGACTGAGGGCTTTTGCCTGTTTTACTTGGTTTCCTGTCCATTGCCAGTGATTCTCCATCACCCAGTGGCCAGTGATGAGTCCTGATCTCCTTAGCAAGGTCCAGCCTCAGTCAGTGGCTCTTGCCCACTGATGGGACCATCAAGCTCCATAGAACCTCCAGGGGTTATGCCCTGCCGGCCTAGCCTTGAGAACCTGGGTCACCTCCACGCCACAGCGAGGTCCCTGCTGTAGTTATAAAACCCAACAGTGGTCATCTTCATTTCTGAATGTCTTGTAATGAAAAGGGCAGTTCCAGGGGATGTCTCAATAGTCTCTGAGAAGGAAAGGGAGGACCTGAAGGTGCTTCGATATGGACTCTTTGTCTCTTTTCCTCAGATTTTTTTGAAGCTCTTCCTAAGCTTATCATTCTCACAGCTAGCCACTGTTTACATGCAAAAGAGATCAGAAGCCAGCTGAACAAAGAAGTTGCCCAGCTCTATGCAGACCTGGATGGGGGCTTCAGCCATGCCGCCTGGCTCCTGCCCGGTTGGTTGCCTTTGCCCAGTTTCAGGTACTTCCTACACAACTTGGTTCATAACTTGGAAATTTTGTGGTGCTGCGTTGTTGCTTTTTGTCCAGACTGGTGATTTTCTTGGCAGAGGGAACTCCCAGTGTGAGATTTGGCTGTATTTGCTCGTTAGCTGAGCATTGCTTTCAGTTTTTTTTTTTAAATTTAAATTTAAATTTATTTATTTAACATATTTGGTTTTCAGCATTGATTTTCAGAACAGTTTGAATTACAAATTTTCTCCCCATTTCTACCCTCCCCCCGACTCCAAGATGGCTTATATTCTGGTTGCCCTGTTCCCCAGTCAGCCCTCCCCTCTATCACCCCCCTCCCGCCTCATCACCTTTTACCTTCCTTTCTTGTAGGGCAAGATAAATTTCTACACCCCATTGCTTGTGTATCTTATTTTTTAGTTGCATGCAAAAACATTTTGTTTTTGAACATCTGATTTTAAAACTTTGAGTTCCAAATTCTCTCCCCTCTTCCCTTCCCACCCACCCTCCCTAAGAAGCCTAGCAATTCAACCTAGGCCACACATGTTTTACTATGTATAACCCTTCCACAATACTCATGTTGTGAAAGGCTAACTACATTTTGCTCCTTCCCAACCCATCCTGCTTTATTGAATTTTCTCCCTTGACCCTGTACCCTTTCCAAAGTGTTTGTTTTGATTACCTCCACCCCCATCTGCCCTCCCCTCCATCATCCCCCCGCCTTTTATTTTTTTTATTTATCTTCCTCCCTCTTCTTTCCTGTGGGGTAAGATACCCAACTGAGTATGTATGGTATTCCCCCTCAGGCCAAATCTGATGAGAGCAAGGTTCACTCATTCCCCCCTCACCTGCCCTCTCCCCTCCACCCATAGAACTGCTTCCTCTTGCCACCTTTATGCGAGATAATCCACCCCATTCTATCTCTCCCTATCTCCCTCTCTCAGTATGTTACTCTCTCATCCCTTAATATCATTTTATTTTTTTTTAGATATCTTCCCTTCATCTTCAACTCACCCGGTGTCTGCTCTCTCTCTTTTACATATATATACATATATATATATATATAAACACATATATATACACACATACATACACATACATACATATACACATAGATATATACATACATACACATTCACTTATATATATACATAAACATATATATATATATACACATATATATATATATAATATGCATATTCCCTTCAACTACCCTAATACTGAGGTCTCATGAATCATACACATCATCTTTCCATGTAGGAATGTAAACAAAACAGTTCAACTTTAGTAAGTCCCTTGCAATTTCCGTTTCTTGATTACCTTTTCATGCTTCTCTTGATTCTTGTGTTTGAAAGTCAAATTTTCTATTCAGTTCTGGTCTTTTCACTGAGAAAGCTTGAAAGTCCTCTATTTTTTTGAAAATCCATATTTTGCCTTGGAACATGATACTCAGTTTTGCTGGGTAGGTGATTCTAGGTTTTAATCCTAGCTCCATTGACCTCCGGAATATCGCATTCCAAGCCCTTAGATCTCTTAATGTAGAAGCTGCCAGATCTTGGGTTATTCTGATTGGGTTTCCACAATACTCAAATTGTTTCTTTCTGGCTGCTTGCAGTATTTTCTCCTTGATCTGGGAGATCTCCTTTTCCATTTGTCTAATTCTGCCTTTCAAGGCATTCTTCTCCTCATTGGCTTTTTGGAGCTCTTTTGCCATTTGAGTTAGTCTGTTTCTTAAGGTGTTGTTTTCTTCAGTGTATTTTTCAGTATTTTTTTGGGTCTCCTTTAGCAAGTCGTTGAGTTGTTTTTCATGGTTTTCTCGCATCCTTCTCATTTCTCTTCCCAATTTTTCCTCTACTTCTCTAACTTGCTTTTCCAAATACTTTTTGAGTTCTTCTATGGACTGGGGCCAGTTCATGTTTTTCTTGGAGGCTTTTGTTGTAGGCTCTATCACTTTGTTGTCTTCTTTAGGCTGTATGTTTTGGTCTTCTTTGTCACCAAAGAAAGAATCCAAAGTCTGAGACTGAATCTGGGCGCGTTTTCGCTGCCTGGCCATATTCCCAATCAACTAACTTGACCCTTGAGTTTTTCAGTGGGGTATGACTGCTTGTAGACTAACGAGTTCTATGTTCTATGTTTGGGGGGGAGGTGCCAGCTCTGTCAGAGCCACACTCCTCCTTCCCCAAGGACCCCCAGTCCAGACTGGGCTTAGATCTTCAGCAGGCTGTTGCACTCCTGCTCTGATCCGCCACTTAATTCCTCCCACCAGGTGGGCCTGGAGCCTGAAGTAACAACAGCTGTAGCTTCCCCACCTCTGCTGCCCCCGGGGCTGGAAGCCGAACTGGGAACTCCTTCCACTCCAGCAGCTTTTCCCACTAACCTTCTCTGTAGTCTTTGGTGTTTGTGGGTCGAGGGGTCTGGTAACTGCCGCAGCTCACTGATTCAGGGTGCTAGGGCCCCCTCCGCCGGGCTTCTGTTCTGGATGGTTCACACCACTCAGGCTGGGCTCTGCTCCACTCCGTTCCCAGCTCCCAGCTCCCAGCTCCGTGTGGAATAGCCCTCACCCAGAGACCATCCAGGCTGTCCTGGGCTGGAGCCCTGCTTCCCTCTGCTGTTCTGTGGGTTCTGCCGTTCTAGAATTGGTTCGGAGCCATTTTTTATAGGTTTTTGGAGGGACTTGGGTACGGAGCTCACTCTAGTCCGTGCTTACCAGCTAATTTTAAGGTGTTATTTTCTTCAGTATTTTTGGGTCTCCTTTAGCAAGTAATTGACTTGTTTCATCACTATCATTTCTCTTCCCAATTTTTCCTCTACTTCTCTAACTTGCTTTTCCAAATCCTTTTTGAGATTTCCCATGGCCTGAGACCAGTTCATGTTTTTCTTGGAGGCTTTTGATGTAGGCTCTTTGACTTTGTTGACTTCTGGCTATATGTTTTGGTCTTCTTTGTCACCAAAGAAGGATTCCAAAGTCTGAGTCTGAATCTGAGAGCATTTTCAGTGCCTGTTCATGTTCCCAGCCAACTACTTGATGCTTGAGTTTTTCATTGGGATATGACTCTTTGTGGAGTAGATAGTACTTTGTCCCAAGCTTGAGGGGCTGTACTGTTGTTTTCAGAGCTATTTCTACATGGCAAGCTCTGCCAGTGATCCTCCTCTCCCACAAACTGTCAACCTGGACTGCAACTCAGATCCAAGCAGGCTCTGCACTCCTGCTCTGATCCACCACCTAATTCCTCCCACCATTTGGTCCTGCAGCCAGATGCAACCGCAGCTGTAGCACTGGAAGCAGCCTCAGAGCTGCACCACCTCAGATGCCTCCATGGCAGTGGCCAACTGCGAACTCCTTTCACTCTGTCCCAGAAGTTTTTCCCACTAACCTTCTCTGTTGTCTTTGGTGTTTGTGGGTTGAGAAATCTGGTAACTTCCACAGATCACTGATTCAGGGCACTGCAGCCTGTTCCGCCTGGTTCCCCATCTGGTTGGTCCTGGTGCGGCCCACACTGGGCTCTGCTCCCCTCTGCTCCCATCATGGTGCCATAGACCTTACCCAGCAATCATCCAGGCTGTCCTGGGCAGGAGCCCTACTTCCCTCTGCTATTTTGTGGGTTTTGAAGTTCTAGAATTTGTTCAAAGCCATTTTTATAGGTGTTTGGAGGGTCCTGAGTGAGAGCTTTAGGCAAGTCCCTGCTTTCCAGTCACCATCTTTGCTCTGCCCCCAGCAACCATCAGTTTTGTTTTGTTTTTTTTAACATACGTCCCTCAGAGTTGTCTTGGCTGGTTGTATTACTGAAAATAGATAAGGGATTCACAACTGGTCATCTTGCAATATTGCCATCATTTTGTACACATTGCGTTTCATTTGCATTAGCCCATGCAAGTCTTCCCAGGTTTTTTTTTGAGAGTATCCTGCTCATCATTTCTCATAGTACAGTGTTATGCCATCATAATCAGATACCACAACATGTTCAGTCATTCCCCAGTTGAGGGGCATCTACCCAGTTTCTAACCAGTTGCCTCCCAAAAAGAGCTGCTATAAGTATTTTTGTACATATAGGTTCCTTTATTTTTTTAAAACATTTTTGGAATATAGACTTAGTATTTTTACTGCTAGGTCAAAGGGAATGTATGGTTATACAGACCTTTGGGCGTCGTTTCAAAATGCTATACAGAATGGTTAATTTTTCACAACTTCACCAACAGTGCATTAATATCTCATTTTCTCCACATCCCCTCCACCATTTATCATTTACCTTTTCTGTATCAATTGCCAATCTAATAAGTTAAGGTAATACCCCAGAATTGTTTTCATTTGTGATTTACAGTATTTTGTTTCCATCTGGCTATAGATAACTTTGCTTCCTTCATCTGAAAACTTATCATATCTTTTGATCAATTATCAATTGGGGAATATCTCTTATTTTCATAAATTTGACAGTTCTCTACATGTATGAGAAATGAGGCTTTCATCAGAGAGACCTTCAACATTTTTTTCACAGTTACTATTGCTAATTGAATTTCCCTCCATTCTATTACCTAACCTCATTTATTCTATTCTCTCTCTCCTTTAACTCTGTCCAACCTCGAAAATGTTTTGCTTTTGACTACCCCTCCAAGCTGCCTGCAATTCTATCACCAATATTAATTCTGTTATCCTCTTCCCCTCCTGCTTTCTTGTAAGATAAGAAAGATTTCTATATCCAATTGAGTGTGTACGTTATTCCCTCCTTAAGCCCATTCTGATGAGAGTAAGGTTCACTCAATCTGCCTCACCTCCCACTTCTTCCCCTCCACTGTAAAAGCTTTTTCTTGCCTTTTTTTATGTGAGATGATTTACCCCATTCTACCTCTCCCTTTCTTTTTCTCCCAGTATATTCCTCTCACCCCTTATTTTTTATTTTTAGATACCATCCATTCATATTCAAGTCACACCCGTGCCCTTTGTCTATATATATATATACATACATACATACATATACATATACATATACACAGCCACATATATATGTATGTATGTATATGTATATGTATATACACACACACACTCACACACACTCCTAACTATCCTAATAATTAGAAAGGTCTTATGAGTTATAAATATGTTCCCATGTAGAAATGTAAATAGTTTAACCTTGAGCCTTGTATTTGAAAGTTAAATTTTCAGTTCAGTTCTAGTCTTTTCATTGACAATGGTAGAAAGTCCTCTATCCCATTGAATGCCCATCTCCACTCTCCCAAAAAAAGATTATAACTCAGTTTTTCTGGGTAGGTGATTCTTGGTTGTAATCCTAGCTCCAATGCCATCTGGAATACCATATTCTAGGCTTTTTAATCCTTTAACGTAGAAGCTGCTAAATTTTGTGTTATTCTGACTGTGGCTCTATGGCTATTTGCAATATTTTCTCCTTGACCTAGGAACTTTTGAATGTGGCTATAATATCCTGGGGCTTTTCATTTTGGGATCTCTTTCAGGATGTGATAGGTGGACTCTTTCAATTTCTTTTTTAGCCTCTAGTCCTAGAATATCAGGGCAGTTTTCCTTGATTATTTCTTGAAAGATGATGTCTAGGCTCTTTTTTATCATGGCTAAAACATGTAGTCCAATAATTTTTAAGTTATCTCTCCTGGATCTATTTACCAGGTCAGTTGTTTTACTAATGAGATAGTTCACATTGCTTTCTATGTTTTCATTCTTTTGGTTTTGTTTTATTGTTTCTTGATTTTTCATAAAGTCATTAGCTTCCATTTGCTCCATTCTAATTTTTTTTAAAAAATTCTTCATTGAGTTTTTGTACCTCCTTTTCCATTTGGCCAGTTCTATTTTTAAGGCATTCTTCTCCTCATTGGCATTTTGAACCTCATTTTCCATTTGGTGTAGTCTGTTTTTAAGTTGTTAGTTTCTCCAATATGTTTTGTGTCTCTATTACCAAGCTGTTGACTCTTTTTTTTCATTATTTTCTTGCATCACTCACATTTCTCTTCCCAATTTTTCCTCTTCCTCTCCTACTCAATTTTTAAAATCCTTCTTGAGCTCTTCCATGGCCTGAGACCAATTCATATCTTTCCTGGAGGTTTTCAATGTAGGAGCTTTGACTTTGTTGTCTTCTTCTGAGTATGTGTTTTGATATTCCTTGTCACTACAGTAACTTTCAGCAGTCAGAATTTTTCTCTTATTTACTCATTTTCCCAGCCTATTACTTGACTTTTAACTCTTTGTTAAATTATGGCTCTGCTTCCAGGGTAAAAGGCATACTGTCCCAAGCTTCAGGCATTTTGTGTAGTTCTATTCAGAGATACTTCTAAGGCCCTACAAGTTTTCAGTTGTTCCAAAGTGGTATGATACAAGAAGATGTGTTTACTTTTCTCCTGGCCTGTGCCCTTTTCTGTGAGTGACCACAAGCACTTTTTCTGCCCTGGAATTGTGAGGAGGGTCCTCCCTCCACTTTGTTCTCAAGCTCTGCTATACTAGTGCTCCTCCTTACATTGGGATTGCTACTCAGGCCTGGGACTGGGATCAAAGTACAGGCAAACCAACTGAGTCCTGCCTCAGTGCTACCAAAAAGGCCCCTGTAATCGCCTTATGACCAGTTGTTCAACCCCCTTACCATCTGTGAACTGAGAGCACTGGATGCAGCTCTTACTGCAGCTGCTGCTAATTTAGTCACCCCCAATGCCTGCTCCTGATTTACTGTGGTCAGTGCTGTGATGACATGGCTTGCAGTGGACTGTGTTCCACTCTTACCCAGGTGTGACATATCAAGATGTCTTGGGCTGGAAATTTGTTTTCTCTGTCTTTTTGTGGGTTCTGCTACTCTAGAATTTGTTTAGAGAAATTTTAAAAAGTATTTTGTGGGGTTTGGGGGAGACCTCAGGTGAGTCCCTGCCTTACTCTACCATCTTGGCTCTGTCTCCCCACCATTTCTTTCTACTAAAGGATTCATAACATCATGCTGTCCAAAATAGAGAAGTCTATGGAACAGAATAATTCTCAGTCTTAGTTCTTCTATCTCTGGTATATGAGATAAGGGAAAGAAACATAGGTGGTTCTACTGCATCAAGGCAAGTATGCCTAGTTCTTTGGATGCTTTCTGGGAAAGACCAAGGTGGCAGAAAGCAAGGAGTAATGCTTCAATCACACTTTAATAAGGTACAGAAAGTACAGAGGCAGCCTGAAAGCAGACAAAGTGGGAACAAGGGATAGAGTGGTGCAGGGACTTAGGCAGTATAGGGAAGAGAATGGGGAGGGAGAGAGAGATAGAAAGTCATATAAACAGATCAGAGCTAGAAGCACTTAGACAGCAAAAGAAAAACAGCAGGTGGAAAGATGTTCAAAAGGCAAAAGTTTGGTGTCCCATTTTAATATGTTATTAGTGGGGACACTAAGACACCTTTGGCTTATGTCATTAATATATCAATATCATCTCAAAGTTATGAACACCACTTTAGGGTTCCCATATATATTAAGGTTAACTTATACATATATACATACATACATACAGAGAGAGAGAGAGAGAGAGAGAGAGAGAGAGAGAGAGAGAGAGAGAGAGAGAAAGAGTTTTGCTAGTTTTGATGCTCATATCTGGCACTTATCTGAAGCTTACAGACCAAGGGCAGGTGATTACATTAGGTTCTAGCCCTAATTTAGCTCATAGTGACAAGATGTGGCCTTAGTTAATTTATGACATAATTGCCAGTGGTTTTTATGCTACTCTAATTTATGAGATGGTTTGTAAATAATCATTATGTTCATTTAATTTATGGGATAGTTTGACAGTGATTTTATGTTCTCATTTTCAATCTTCCTACTATTGTCATCTTATACTGATGGCTTATAAACTTACTTACTGTACTAACTGCAGGGGAAGAAAGTCCAGGATTATTAGAATGACAAATAATTTCAACATCCTACATTTTGAAGAAAACAAGAGATTCTAAGAGGCGAAGGTGAAAAGTAAGTTCATTCTAGGTATGGAGAAAAACTTGTGTAGACAAAAGATTGGAGGCAGAGTACCATGGGGGAGAAATATACCACAGCCAATCTATCACAAGCACAGTGCTCAGGAAAAGAAGTAATACATAATAATAACTTTGGAAACATGGTTTGGGCCTAGACTATAAAGGGCTTTAGAAGTTAAAGAGAAAAGCTTTAATTTTAACTCAAAAATAGTACAAGAACCATTAGAGGATAATTGAGGAAAATAAACATTTATCTGATATATAATACAAATAGATGTAATATGTGTGTGCAAACAAATAAGTTAATAAATAAATAGCTTATAGATTGAAATTACAAAATAAGCATTAAAGATATTTATTGGGTATTTCAACTTTTTTTAAATTAAAATAGCTGAAACATCTAAGGGAATCAAAAGATTTATCAAAAAATGGAGGGAATGATTCCAGTAACCTGAAAGCTATCAGGATATCTTTTGCTAAGGCAAACTCAATTAAATAATTTAGTAAACATTTCATAAACAACTTTAATAAGTATACTCAAATGAATCATACTTAGTATTCACTAAAGCAAAGAAACAACAGGGACCACTATATGGGGGCAAAAGAGATTGTTTATGTTGACACGCACCAATTTATATCTTTTCAGTAAAAAAAGATTGACCTATGGTAAGATGTCATGGTACCTACACTTTCAAACAGACTAGCTGTGCTACTCATTGAAACAGAAGTCACAAAAACAAATTGTCCAGAAGACCCTTTTTTTGCCAGAAGTCCCCCTAATTAAGCAGACATGACATTTTTTTTCAAATGGAACTAATTAAGTAGTTTCTATGAAAATACTGCAATTATATTTTCTTTTTAAACCCATTAGTTTCCTGCCAACGACACCTTGGACTTTTGTATATTTTACGCATCTGGATTTATTATTGTTTGTTAAAACAAAGTATGTATAGTCTTGCCTACATAGGGCATATTTAAATTGGATAGAGGACTGAATTAGCCATAGGAGGAAAGCATGCATTTATATTCAAGGCTAACACAAATTTTGACTTGCTTTAATATAAGATGTCATTGTGATATGTTAAAAACACTTTTTCACCTTGTAAAGTCTCTGAGGAGTATGGAAAGCCTTCAGGATTCACATTCTTACTAGATCATAGCATGCTAGAATAGAAAGGAGTCTTACATACCCGTCCAACACTTATTTTACTGAAGAGAAGACTAAGGGCTAGAAGCAACTCCAGATTGTCTCTAGCTATAGTCAGGGTTTGACATAAGCTAAAACTTCAGGGAGGTAGTGTTTATCCTTGCTGATTCCTCCATTTTCCTCTTTTCTTACTTCTGCCTTTTAGCACACATAGTTTTCTTTCAGGCTTAACTCAAGCTTGACTTTCTACACAAATATATTCCTATTTTTCCCAGTTCTCCAAGGCTCTCACCTTCATTTAAATTACTATGTTTTTAATCATCTGTAAACCCCAATAAAATATAAGGAGAGGGATTATTTCTCTTTTGGTTTCTGTAGTCTCATCATAATTAGTATAGTGTTTAAAATAAATGGTAAATCCCTCATAAATGTTTTTTGAGGAATAAACATACCCTTTCTTTTTTCAGTATAGATTTCCAGCTCAGTGATCACAGTAGATGCTGTTACTGGAGTCAGAGGGTGATAGTCCTCAATTCTTGTGTCTTTGAAATGAGGCTATGATCCTATATTGTTTGAAGTTCCTTTCCAATGCTACTTATGTATGATTTTTTGCTGTTGTTGTTCAATTGTTTCAGTCACGTGCAACATTTTATGATTTCATTTCGGGTTTTCTTGGCAGAGATACTAATGATGTTTGCCATTTTCCTCTCCAGCTCATTTTGCAGATAAGGGAACTAAGTCAAACAGAGTTAAGTGACTTGCACAGGGTCACATAGCTTTTAAGTATGTGAGGCCAGATTTGAGCTGAGGAAGATGAGTTTTTCTGACTGGCACTCTATCCATTGTGCCACCTAGCTGCTCATTTATCTTTGATAGTGTGGAATAATTAATGTCATTGGAATTTGAGATATCAATTTCTACAATATTAGCATAATTTACACTTATGATATTCAATGGATCCATGATCTTATCTATGTGGGTATTTCCTCCATAATTCCATTGACATATTCTCATCTTGTGGAATTTGTTTCTATATCATTCATAAAACTTTGTAATGGCAAGCAAAGTGGGACTTTTTGTTGTGTTTTGTTTTGAAGTGCTTCTCAGCACTAAGGCAATCAAGTGTCCTGCTTTCATTGAGTCCTGCTTTTCTTTGTAGGAAGGCCCATACCCTTTTGCTAGTTAGGTCACAAGAGGTGTGAAACCCTTGAGAGGTGTGAAACCAGTTGGAGGTGTGATGCTCTCTGATCCTGAAGAAGTGTATATATACTCTGAGGTTAGCATTTGGGGCTTACTCATTGGAAGTGTGCTCATGTGGAAACTCTGGGTAGCCCTTAAGGAGCAACCTGGCTTTGTAAACCCAGATGTTGGTGCTTCTCTCTTTGGTAACTACGTTTGTATAGCTTTGGTGAGACAGCTAGAAGCCTGTCTGTTGATTGGTATTATTTGCTCTGTTTATATTTTCTCTGTTTGTAATTTCTGTTTGTATTTGCTCTGAAGTTCAGTGCTGACTTTTTCACCTGAACTAAGTAAATGATATATTTATGTTTGATTAAAGTGAGATTGTAAGCCTCTTAAAATTGCTTTCCTTAGAAAAGCGAATCAAAGAACTTGTGATAATAGCCCTCCTGTGTGCTAGTGTTATTGGCCTTACACAGGCACAGTAGCAGCAAGAAGTATTATTGTTAAAAACTTTCAATACTCTTGAATCCTTTCTTAGGTTCATTGATATTTGACAATTACCAATGTGGCTTTCATGGTATCCATCTGTTCACTCTTGCTATGTGAAAGGTCCACTTCTTATTTTAGCCATGCATGTTCTTTTTTATGATGGCCTTTATGTCTTTTCCCTGACATACTGGCAATATACTGAAGTTTACTTACATCAGTCATATTTCTTTCCCTTGCCCTTTGGGTCATGTTCAATTTTGATTATTCTGTCCAATAACTGACAGAGCACCACAGAGAAAATATTAGTATCAAAAAGAGGTTTTTAGAGCAGGGAACAATGTGTGATCACTCAGAGTGCTGCATTATTTTCCGAATGTAGTATAATTTCATTTCTTCCTCTTATTTGAATCTGGTCTCGGATCTTCATTCATTAGTTTTGTTTGTTTGTTTTTGGTCTCATATTTTTGAGAATCTGTTGTGTCTTCTGCGATACATGGAATGAAAGACTAAGTTGATGTCCCGTCAACCTCAAGAAAAATTCATCAGAATTTAGATATATATTAAGAATCTTTCTTCACACTAAAGTGATAGCAACTGGAATAATAAAATAACAGAATAATAGAAGAGACTTTAAAGACCATACAGCCAAACCTCTTTTATTCTACACTTTTAACTGTGTGGTGGTGACCCATGAAATAGTAGTTATAGCAGAAGAATAAAGGAGATTGATAGTATAAGTCCTAAAATACCTTCTAGCTTTAGGATATTATGATGCTTAACTCTTCACACCTTAGTATGAATTGGGTTCATACCTTTTCTCTGCCAAAAGTATTTTTATTTTAAAATAGGATCAAAAGGAAGAATCCCAAAGGAATGACTATAATGATTTATTCTCAGATACTATATCCTCTGGTTTTAGAAAGTTGTTATGAAAATGGCAGACCTTACCAATAGTACTTAAATCAACCACTTAAGAGATCACCTGTTTTACGTACCAGAACAACTACGTGGCACAGTGAATAGATTGCTGAGGCTAAAGTCAGAAAGACTTCCTGAGTTCAGATCTGCTCTCTGACACTTACTAGCTGTGTGATGCTGGGAAAGTTACTTATTTCTATTTGCCTCAATTTCTTGTCTGTAAAATGAACTAGAGAATGAAACTGCAAACTACTACAGCATATTTGACAATAAAGCCCCCAAAATGGGATCATAAATAGTCAAACACAACTGAAATGATGGGCCAACAACAAAAGTGTATCTACCAGTAAGATTAATTAGACTTTTAAGTTGTACCACCCCTTCATAGAAATTGAGAGCTCAGTAGCATAAGGTCACAATTAGAGAGACAAAGACAATATGACAATAAAAACCAGAATAGTAGACTTTGTCACAAATCCTCTGAGTAGGAGACAGCTAGTAATTTAATTGCTAATTCCAGGAAAAAAAGACTTTATAAACGGACTCTTGATACCTATCTTACTCTAAATAGAAGAAGCGGTACTATCCAAGGGTGTGCTTATATGTAGAACAAATTAATTTTCCAAATGAAGCATGTGCCTAGGGAAGAGTGATAAAATAAGGCATCTATGTCATTCTTTATCACTTAGTGATGTGATGGGCCAAGTTGTGTACAATGAATTCTACATAATACCACACAAATTTTGGAATAAAAAAGATACCATTTATAATAATCCAAATTTATTTAGATTGTTGGTGCTTATGCTGTTTGGATTTTGCAGTTGTTCAATGGTGATTTTATTTTTCATTTGTCTGTCTTATACCGAAAGCTAAACATGGTTAACATCTGTATCAAGGGACAAAACAATTAGAACATCTATTATTTAGGATTCTGATATATACATCTTTTATCAAGGCTTATCATGTGTCAAGTAAGATCTACTTTCCTTCAAGTCATTAACATCTGTAAGGGGAAAAATGTGATTTTGAATATCCAGTTTTTCTTCAAGGATCGTAACTTAGTAAACTTTTTTTGTTGTGGTCGCAGTGAAATAGAGGGATGGTTATCCTTCAAAATAATTATTCTATTATTATTACTAGCAATTTTTAAAGGACTGTGTATACATTTATGTATGTATGCCTGTATATGTGATTCCTTTGTTGAATCATCACATTAATTAATACAGGTGCTCCCCCCAAAGCTCTGTCCTACATCATCTTCTCTTTTCCCTATGTGATGTTCACTTGGTGATATTTTCAGCTCCCAAAGATTCAATGACCATCTATGTCCTCCTCTTCCTCCTCTTCCTCTTCCTTGTCCTCTTCCATTGATCTGTTTGCCCACTCTGAACCTTTCCCTTAACTTCTAGTTTCACATCTCCAACTGTCTCTCATTCATCTCAAATTAGAGATCTTCTCAACATCTTAAACTCATTATATTTAAAACTGAACTAACTATCCACCCTCCCACAGGCCCTCTCCCCAACCCAGGGTTGTTTAAATTATGTTAAACTAGGGACTTCAGAAAATACAACAAAGTTACTGTTCGTACGATATGAATAGAATAAAATGGCCTCTTCCACTTTCTGTACATTCCCTACATATTTTTGCCCCATAAATCCCTTAAGATACTCAAAAGTGTCTTCTAGCTTTCTTATTTTTTTTCTGTCACTGTCAAGGGAACCACCATCCTCTCACTCACCCAGGATCACAACCTAGGTGTCATCTTTGAGTAATCACTATCTTTTACTCCTTATATCCAATATATTGCCAGTTTCAAGAATTCTACTTTCATTAAAACACCTTCATATACTACCTTCCCTCCTCTAAAACTACCACAATCAGTACAAGCCCATATTACCTCATGCCTGGATAATCACAGTAACCTTATAGATTGTCTGCTTATGTCAGATGCCTCCCCACTCCAGTCTATCCTTCACTCAGCTGCAAAACAATTCCTTGTAAATCACAGTTCTAAACATGTCACTACCCCACCATATTCAACAAATTCCAATCACTGTTTATCACATCAAGAATCAAATTTACAATCTTCTGTTTGTCATGGCCTTCACAACCTAATCCTCTCCTATATATAAATTCTTTATACACCTTATATTCTCCTCCTCTACATATTCCATAATCCAGTGACATTGGCTTCTTTGCTATTGTTCATTTAAGACATTCCAGCTCCTTACTTCTGAGATTTTCAGTGGCTGTCCCCCACATTTTTCTCTGTGGTCTGTCCTCATTTCTACTTCTTGGCTGGCCTGGTTTCCCTCAAGCTCCAGCTAAAACCCCACCTTCTACAAAAAACCTTCCCTAATTTTCACTATTCTTAATATTCCCTAATCTTCTGCCTATTGATTTATATATATATATATATATATATATATATATATATATATATATATATGTATATATATATACATACACACACACACACATATATATATACATATATATACATATGCGTATATATATATGTGTGTGGGGGTGGAGGTGGGGTATATACAAACATACACATATACATACATACATACACATATACATACATACATACATACATACATACAATTTTTGAATATTTCCGATCATAAAAATATATTTGTATATTTTTTAAAATTTGGGGGTCCAAATTCTCTCCTTCCTTCCTTCCTTCCTTTCCCTTCCCACCTCATTGGAAAGGCATGCAATTTTATATAGGCTTTATATGTGCAGTTGTGCCAAACATATTTCGATATCAGTCATGTTGTGCAAGAAAACATTTAGAAAAAAAAGAAAAATGAATTTTGTTTTCAAATTTAAGTATGCTTTAATCTACATTCAGATTTCATCAGTTTTTTTTCTCCTTTCATTGAGTCCTTTGGAATTGTCTCAGATTACTGTTTTGCTGAAAATATCTAAGTCTTCCACAGTTTATCATTGTAGAATAATGCCATTACTCTTTCTGCTCACTTGCATCACTTCATGTAAGTCTTTCTAGGTTGTTTTTTGTTTGTTTGTTTCTTTGTTTTTTTTCTGAAACCATTATATTGATCATTTCTTATAGCACAATACTATTCCATCAGAATTATATGCAGGAAGTTGCTCAGCCATTACCAAATTGATGGGCAGGCGTTCAATTTCTAATTCTTTGCCACAACATAAAGAGCTGCTATAAATATTTTTGTATAAGCAGTTCCTTTTCTCTTTTCTTAAAAATTCTTTGGGGTACAAAACTAATAGTGTAGTGCTATTTTTGAGGCAAAGGGTATGCACCCTTTGGGGCATAATTCCAAATTGCTCTCCAGAGTGGTTGGATCAGTTCACAACTCCAACAGTGAATCAGTGTCCCGATTTTCCCATATCTGCTACAACATTTGTCATTTTCCTTTTCTGTCATATTACAATCTGGTAGGTATAAAATGGTACCCCAGAGTTGTTTAATTTTGCATTTCTCTAATCAATAGTGATTTAGAACATTTTTATGTGAATATAGATAGCCTTGATTTCTTCATCTAAAAAATTGGCTATTTGTAGGCATTTTGACCATTCATCAATTGGGAAATGGCTTGTATTCTTACATATTTGACTCAGTTCTCTATATATTTGAGAAATGAGGACTTTATCTGAGAAATTATCTCTAAATTTCTCTCCCCATACCTACTTTTCTTTTCCCTTTCTAATGTTGATCTAATTGATTTTGTTAATGCAAAATCTTTTTCATTTAATGTAATC